>NC_069506.1:287881250-287966250 GCF_027579735.1 Bombina bombina
TGGCGCAGAGTGGATGTTCCTGCAACGTGACAACTAGCAGCTGGCCACTTCCTAAAAGGCTTTGTAATAAGGTGGTGAGGAATGTGGGTTATGAGTCTAAGGTCAGAGTTCACAAGTCAGGCCACATGTGAACCAAAGCACAAGCACTTCACACTTCTTTCACCCAAGTGACCACACAAGAAGAATTCCCACAGTTCAACAAACTAAAGTCCTACCTGATGAGAGACTCCAGGATTGCTGGAGTCGGTCCTTTCTGAAATTCCAGCTCTTTATAATGAAGAGCTTTGGCGTACGCTCGGCATTTGGATGCTCGCTCTCCAAGAAGGACCACTCCATTGTCATCACGCAGTGGTAAGGGGCCCTGTGAGTGACAAACCTCAGATCAGTGATTCTCATCAAGAGACCATAAGGTGCAGTGTTAGAGCAGAGGGTGCTAATATCCTGCTCGCTGTATTATTCTCAGCATAAACTAGCATCATTTTAAAATACAGTAAGGATATAATTAGTTGAGAATATTCTCATGTTTATGTTATTCTAGCACATAACAGAAAATGTATGACATTACAAGAATATAAAAAATAAATCTTGTGCAAGGTACTGGGGGAATCGATCAAGTGAGAACAAGATGTCTGACCAGATAAACTGTGTCCTGTTTGACTGGGTGATCAGTAACCAAAAACAAAAGACACATTAAAACACAAACCACTACAGGGATATTCTAGTTAAAAACTGAAATGCACATAAATGACATATTTGGATAAAACATATTTACAATATACATATATTGGCAGAAATGCCTCTAGTAAAAGTTATCACTGTTATTGTGTTAGCATCTTTCTCTGCACATACATGTGAGGTCATACCTAGATATTCTCAGTTCTTCCGCATTTTAAATACTGTAGCTGCTCACAGAGCCAGTGGGAATTGTATAAAGTCAGCAATAATGCACATTGAGTCATTACCAGAGGATACAAGTACCTTGGGCTAAGTGAGCAAGTGCTTTGTTTAAAATGCTGATGCATGGAGCATACTTAAGTATATTCATGAAACAGCTATAGCTTTTTCTAGATAATACATGTATATTGCAAAAATGCTTCTATTGAAAACTCAAATTTTGGTTGAAATGTACCTTTAAGATGGAAGCCCAGTTAAAGATACATAAAGCTCTAGAGTGTTTTATTATTGCACCATTGATTGAACAGAACTTATGTGTTTAACCCCTGACAAAACACTGAGGATCGTCAGCTGAGAACGACTGGTGATTGGTGGCTATGCATATATGCTGCTCCAGACCAGTTATGTGTTGCCAGTCCAGAGCTGACTTTTACCTTTTATTTAACCACTTTAAAGGGTTAAACACAAAATTTGTGCAAGCAATAGTGCAATATTTATTCTTGCTCCTTCAGAATCATGTCCCATTAATGGTAATCAACATCATAAACAAAACAGACAAAAAAAAAAGTCTGTTAGCAAATGAAAGGGCACATTTTCCTGGCACAAATACAAACCCCAGCCAACAGCTGCTTCAATATGCTAAATGTTTATTTTTCTAGTCACTAGAAGGGATGAGAATCTGAGCCAGTACGGCAGCCCTGGGTAGTTTGAGATCATCCGCACTACCGCACAGTAATGCACTTTCAGGATTCCTCATTATATGCAAAAACGTTACCTTATCGCTGTGCTCCATAAACTCTGCCAGGTTCAGCAGCGTCTGCGTAACTTCGGCAATGTCCTGCGCAGTAAGAGCCAGCTCGATGCTGCGAATCAGTTCATCCTGTTGATCCTCATTCAGCTCCGACCAGCAGGAGAGGAAAGCTGCATTAAACAGATCCCTTTGGAGATAGAATAAGATAAAAAGATATTTAAGTCACTACTTCATCAAATTGGCAGATAAGTTTATTTAATTAGTGTATTTTTGGCCCCTCACCTGGCCAGGGGATTATAGGCCTGAGCCAGAGACCAGCAGGAGCGAAGGGAAGGAGAGGAGGAGTCCTTTAGCAATTCCACACTTAATCGCCTCAGCCATTCCAACCAGTCGTCCTTGGAAACTCTCCGAGCTGCTCCCCAAGCCTATGAGGGTAAAGCGAAGCTTCATGTATCATTCATGCAATCCCTGTAGAAAATATCTGTGGCCCCAAAACATACCTTTTGCAAATTAGTAGTGCTAACGTGCAACTTCTTCATTGGTCCGCTATCTAAGGGGCCACTGGAAAAGGCCTCTCCTGAATTTCCCTTCTGTGCCCGATGCTGATAAATCAACGGATCCTCCTCCTCATCAGCAAGAGTGTATCCCTTAAAGTGATAAAAACAAAATTTATGCTTACCTGATAAATATATATCTTTCTTGACACGGTGAGCCCACGGATCATCTAATTACTATTGGGAATATCATTCCTGCTCAGCAGGAGGCGGCAAAGAGCACCACAGCAAAGCTGTTAAATATCACCTCCCTTCCCTCCCACCCCAGTCATTCGACCGAAGTGAAAGGAGAGAAAAGAAAGCAACAAGGTGCAGAGGTGCCTGGAGGTTTATAACATGACAAAACCCTGTCATAGAAAAACAGAGCGGGCCGTGAACTCACCGTGTCAAGAAATAAATACATTTATCAGGTAAGTATTAATTTTGTTTTCTTTCCAATGACACAATGAGTCCACGGATCATCTAATTACTATTGGGAATCAATAACCAAGCTAGAGTACACAGATGATAAGGGAGGGACAAGACAGGGAACCTAAACAGAAGGCGCCACTGCTTTTAGAACCTTTCTCCCAAAAGAAGCCTCAGCCGAGGCAAAAGTGTCAAATTTATAGAACTTTGAAAAAGTGTGTAGAGAGGACCAAGTTGCAACCTTGCAAATCTGTTCCACAGAAGCTTAATTTTTGAATGCCCAGTAAGAGGAAACAGCCCTCGTAGAATGAGCCATGACTCTCTCAGGCGGCTGTTGTCCAGCAGTTTCATAGGCCAAGCGAATTATGCTCTTCAGCCACAAAGAAAGAAAAGTAGCCGTAGCTTTTTGACCCTTACTTTTCCCAGAGAAAACAGAGCAGAAGACTGGCGAAAACTCCTTAGTCGCCTATAAATAGTATCCGGTTCCAGATCGGGGGCAGACCCCTCATGCTGACTTTTAGTCAGTAGCGGGCTTCTTAGATTGCTTTCCCTTATTCCAAGACTGGTTGGACCTCCAGGAAGGCTTGGGCTGTTCTTGCTTTGTAGAGGGAGAGGAAGGCTTACCCCTGAAGTTTGGAAAGGAACGAAAATTACTCTGACGTCCCTTCTGCTTATTCCTCTTATCCTGAGGGAGGAAATGACCCTTTCCTCCCGTAATGTCGGAAATAATTTCCGCCAATCCCGGACCAAACAAGGTCTTACCCTTGTACGGAATCGCCAAAGACTTAGACGACATATCCGCAGACCAGGATTTCAACCATAAGGCTCTGCGGGCCAGAACGGCAAAACCAGAAATTTTTGCTCCCAGCTTGATAACCTGTAGGGAAGCTTCCGTAATAAAGGAATTGGCCAACTTAGGGCTTTGATCCTATCCTGGATCTCATCAAGGGGAGTGTCTGTCTGAATAGGATCAGACAACGCATCAAACCAGTATGCCGTCGCACTAGTGACGGTAGAAATACACACCGCAGGTTGCCATTGTAAACCCTGGTGTACATACATCTTTTTGAGCAACCCCTCCAACTTCTTATCCATAGGATCTTTAAAGGAACAACTATCCTCCAAGGGAATAGTGGTTCTCTTAGCTAAAGTGGAAATTGCCCCTTCGACCTTGGGGACCGTCTGCCAAGACTCCTTGATAGAATATGAATAGGAAACATCTTCCTAAAAATAGGTCTCTCCCATTCCCTTGCAATAATCTCTGTAGCCCGATCTGTTACAGGAAAAACCTCCACCACGGAAGGTACATCAAAATATCTGTTAAGTTTACTAGACTTCCTAGGACTAAATAGGACGGTAATGTCGGAGTCGTCCAAGGTAGCCAAAAACGGTACTGTCCCTTTAAATTTTAAACGATAATATTTTTTATGTGTGATCCAAAAAAAGGTCTTATAACAACCTAGACAGCCTCTACACCTCAGCCAGCCCTGCTGAGGTGCCTACCTGTCCTGCTGACCGCCGGAAAAGATAACTGCCCAGTTAGTAGAAGAATCCAGATTCAAACTGCTCCCCTCGGTATCCTCTTTCTGCTCTCTAGAAAACTTCACACAGAAAGCGGAACCACAACTATAAGAAGCACCTCTGACACACCGGAACTGAGAATGGATGAAAGGAAGCGAGTAAATCTTTTTTTGCCGCTTCTAAAAACAGACCCGCCCATCGTGGGCATTAAAACCAGAAACACCCGTCCGACATTAACTTTTTAGAAAATAAAGTCGCTGGGAGAGTAAAACCACCATACGCTGATAATAAAAGTGAACTAATACTATAGTTCTTTCCTCACGCCCCCAGTGCCTGCACAAACTGCCTGTCATGTCCTACAACCCACAATAGGATAAATGAGTCCCAACAGATAGACTGTTAAAGTGCCAATATTTTTCTGCTTGTCCTAGAAAAATAAACTTAGCACTTACCTCTATGAAATCTGCCTGGCAGCAGGGCAGCTCACTAGGTTTGAGAGGTATCCTCCCTCACATGGACCTGTGGAAGAAAAAAACATAGAATGAGTAATCTTACTCAGGCTTTTAATGTTAGGGCAGCATTAAATACATGGGAGGCGCAGTGAGGATTGTACCCCACAAGTTCCCATTTGCTTGAAAGCCACCAATGCTCTACTGAAGAGACTGACATGGGCTACGGCTACACTCCAGGGCAAAGCAGGACAAACTTGTACTGCTGAAAAATAACAAACTTTTGCTTGAAGAATCTTCTTCCAAACACCTAAACTTTACCACCTCCTTGCTCTTAACGTAGGCAAAGCGAATGACTGGGGTGGGAGGGAAGGGAGATCATATTTAACAGCTTTGCTGTGGTGCTCTTTGCCGCCTCCTGCTGGGCATGAGTGATATTCCCAATAGTAATTAGATGATCCGTGGACTCACCGTGTCATTAGAAAGAAAAAATGGAAAACCTCAGTCCTTTGCCTAACGAAACGTATTCTAGATTTCATGGCAAAACAAGCTGCATTTAATTCTTGGACAGAAGAGTCTGTTAACAACATTCACTTTCAGATTTCTAAAGTCAAAACCCCAAACTGAATAGCAATATTTGCTAGATAAGAGAGACATTTTACTGAATGTGTCATGGCACACTACAGATTCTGGCATAAACGTTGCAAAAAACAGAATTTATGCTTACCTGATAAATTACTTTCTCCAACGGTGTGTCCGGTCCACGGCGTCATCCTTACTTGTGGGATATTCTCTTCCCCAACAGGAAATGGCAAAGAGCCCAGCAAAGCTGGTCACATGATCCCTCATAGGCTCCGCCTACCCCAGTCATTCGACCGACGTAAAGGAGGAATATGCATAGGAGAAATCATATGATACCGTGGTGACTGTAGTTAGAGAAAATAATTCATCAGACCTGATTAAAAAAACCAGGGCGGGCCGTGGACCGGACACACCGTTGGAGAAAGTAATTTATCAGGTAAGCATAAATTCTGTTTTCTCCAACATAGGTGTGTCCGGTCCACGGCGTCATCCTTACTTGTGGGAACCAATACCAAAGCTTTAGGACACGGATGATGGGAGGGAGCAAAACAGGTCACCTAGATGGAAGGCACCACGGCTTGCAAAACCTTTCTCCCAAAAATAGCCTCAAAAGAAGCAAAAGTATCAAATTTGTAAAATTTGGTAAAAGTGTGCAGTGAAGACCAAGTCGCTGCCTTACATATCTGATCAACAGAAGCCTCGTTCTTGAAGGCCCATGTGGAAGCCACAGCCCTAGTGGAGTGAGCTGTGATTCTTTCAGGAGGCTGCCGTCCGGCAGTCTCATAAGCCAATCGGATGATGCTTTTAAGCCAAAAAGAGAGGTAGAAGTTGCTTTTTGACCTCTCCTTTTACCAGAATAAACAACAAACAAAGAAGATGTTTGTCTGAAATCCTTTGTAGCCTCTAAATAGAATTTTAGAGCACGAACTACATCCAAATTGTGTAACAAACGTTCCTTCTTTGAAACTGGATTCGGACACAAAGAAGGCACAACTATCTCCTGGTTAATGTTTTTGTTAGAAACAACTTTCGGAAGAAAACCAGGTTTAGTACGCAAAACCACCTTATCTGCATGGAACACCAGATAAGGAGGAGAACACTGCAGAGCAGATAACTCTGAAACTCTTCTAGCAGAAGAAATTGCAACCAAAAACAAAACTTTCCAAGATAGTAACTTAATATCTACGGAATGTAAGGGTTCAAACGGAACCCCTTGAAGAACTGAAAGAACTAAATTGAGACTCCAAGGAGGGGTCAAAGGTTTGTAAACAGGCTTGATTCTAACCAGAGCCTGAACAAAAGCTTGAACATCTGGCACAGCCGCCAGTTTTTTGTGAAGTAAAACAGATAAAGCAGAAATCTGTCCCTTCAAAGAACTTGCAGATAATCCTTTCTCCAAACCCTCCTGTAGAAAGGATAGAATCTTAGGAATTTTTATCTTGTTCCATGGGAATCCTTTAGATTCACACCAACAAATATATTTTTTCCATATTTTATGGTAAATTTTCCTAGTTACAGGCTTTCTAGCCTGAACAAGAGTATCAATGACAGAATCTGAAAACCCACGCTTTGATAAAATCAAGCGTTCAATCTCCAAGCAGTCAGTTGGAGTGAAGCCAGATTCGGATGTTCGAATGGACCTTGAACAAGAAGGTCCTGTCTCAAAGGTAGCTTCCATGGTGGAGCCGATGACATATTCACCAGGTCTGCATACCAAGTTCTGCGTGGCCACGCAGGAGCTATCAAGATCACCGAAGCCCTCTCCTGATTGATCCTGGCTACCAGCCTGGGAATGAGAGGGAACGGTGGGAATACATAAGCTAGGTTGAAGGTCCAAGGCGCTATCAGTGCATCTACTAGAGTCGCCCTGGGATCCCTGGATCTGGACCCGTAGCAAGGAACCTTGAAGTTCTGACGAGACGCCATCAGGTCCATGTCTGGAATGCCCCATAATTGAGTTATTTGGGCAAAGATTTCCGGATGGAGTTCCCACTCCCCCGGATGGAAAGTCTGACGACTCAGAAAATCCGCTTCCCAATTTTCCACTCCTGGGATGTGGATTGCAGACAAGTGGCAGGAGTGATTCTCCGCCCATTGAATTATTTTGGTCACTTCCTCCATCGCCAGGGAACTCCTTGTTCCCCCCTGATGGTTGATATATGCAACAGTCGTCATGTTGTCTGATTGAAACCTTATGAATTTGGCCTTTGCTAGTTGAGGCCAAGCTTTGAGAGCATTGAATATCGCTCGCAGTTCCAGAATGTTTATCGGGAGAAGAGATTCTTCCCGAGACCATAGACCCTGAGCTTTCAGGGGTTCCCAGACCGCGCCCCAGCCCACCAGACTGGCGTCGGTCGTGACAATGACCCACTCTGGTCTGCGGAAGCTCATTCCCTGTGACAGGTTGTCCAGGTTCAGCCACCAACAGAGTGAATCTCTGGTTCTTTGATCTACTTGGATCGTCGGAGACAAGTCTGTATAATCCCCATTCCACTGTCTGAGCATGCACAGTTGTAATGGTCTTAGATGAATTCGTGCAAAAGGAACTATGTCCATTGCCGCAACCATCAAACCTATTACTTCCATGCACTGCGCTATGGAAGGAAGAAGAACAGAATGAAGTACTTGACAAGAGCTTAGAAGTTTTGATTTTCTGGCCTCTGTCAGAAAAAACATAATTTATGCTTACCTGATAAATTCCTTTCTTCTGTTGTGTGATCAGTCCACGGGTCATCATTACTTCTGGGATATAACTCCTCCCCAACAGGAAATGCAAGAGGATTCACCCAGCAGAGCTGCATATAGCTCCTCCCCTCTACGTCAGTCCCAGTCATTCGACCAAGAATCAACGAGAAAGGAGTAACCAAGGGTGAAGTGGTGACTGGAGTATAATTTAAAAGATATTTACCTGCCTTAAAACAGGGCGGGCCGTGGACTGATCACACAACAGAAGAAAGGAATTTATCAGGTAAGCATAAATTATGTTTTCTTCTGTTATGTGTGATCAGTCCACGGGTCATCATTACTTCTGGGATACCAATACCAAAGCAAAAGTACACGGATGACGGGAGGGATAGGCAGGCTCATTATATAGAAGGAACCACTGCCTGAAGAACCTTTCTCCCAAAAATAGCCTCCGAAGAAGCAAAAGTGTCAAATTTGTAAAATTTGGAAAAAGTATGAAGCGAAGACCAAGTTGCAGCCTTGCAAATCTGTTCAACAGAGGCCTCATTCTTAAAGGCCCAAGTGGAAGCCACAGCTCTAGTGGAGTGAGCTGTAATTCTTTCAGGAGGCTGCTGACCAGCAGTCTCATAGGCTAAACGTATTATGCTACGAAGCCAAAAAGAGAGAGAGGTAGCAGAAGCTTTTTGACCTCTCCTCTGTCCAGAATAAACGACAAACAGGGAAGAAGTTTGGCGAAAATCTTTAGTTGCCTGCAAGTAGAACTTGAGGGCACGAACTACATCCAGATTGTGTAGAAGACGTTCCTTCTTTGAAGAAGGATTTGGACACAAGGATGGAACAACAATCTCTTGATTGATATTCCTGTTAGTGACCACCTTAGGTAAGAACCCAGGTTTAGTACGCAGAACTACCTTGTCTGAGTGAAAAATCAGATAAGGAGAATCACAATGTAAGGCTGATAACTCAGAGACTCTTCGAGCCGAGGAAATAGCCATTAAAAACAGAACTTTCCAAGATAACAATTTTATATCAATGGAATGAAGGGGTTCAAATGGAACACCCTGTAAAACGTTAAGAACTAAGTTTAAACTCCATGGCGGAGCAACAGCTTTAAACACAGGCTTGATCCTAGCTAAAGCCTGACAAAAAGCCTGGACGTCTGGATTTTCTGACAGACGCCTGTGTAACAAGATGGACAGAGCTGAAATCTGTCCCTTTAATGAACTAGCTGATAAACCCTTTTCTAACCCTTCTTGTAGAAAAGACAATATCCTAGAGATCCTAACCTTACTCCAGGAGTAATGTTTGGATTCGCACCAGTATAGGTATTTACGCCATATTTTATGGTAAATCTTTCTGGTAACAGGCTTCCTAGCCTGTATCAGGGTATCAATAACCGACTCAGAAAAACCACGTTTTGATAAAATCAAACGTTCAATTTCCAAGCAGTCAGCTTCAGAGAAGTTAGATTTTGATGTTTGAATGGACCCTGTATCAGAAGGTCCTGTCTTAGAGGTAGAGACCAAGGCGGACAGGATGACATGTCCACTAGATCTGCATACCAAGTCCTGCGTGGCCATGCAGGCGCTATTAGAATCACTGATGCTCTCTCCTGCTTGATTTTGGCAATCAATCGAGAAAGCAGCGGAAAGGGTGGAAACACATAAGCCATCCCGAAGTCCCAAGGTGCTGTCAAAGCATCTATCAGAACCGCTCCCGGATCCCTGGATCTGGACCCGTAGCGAGGAAGTTTGGCGTTCTGGCGAGACGCCATGAGATCTATCTCTGGTTTGCCCCAACGTTGAAGTATTTGGGCAAAGATCTCCGGATGAAGTTCCCACTCCCCCGGATGAAAAGTCTGACGACTCAAGAAATCCGCCTCCCAGTTCTCCACTCCCGGGATGTGGATTGCTGACAGGTGGCAAGAGTGAGACTCTGCCCAGCGAATTATCTTTGATACTTCCACCATTGCTAGGGAGCTTCTTGTCCCTCCCTGATGGTTGATGTAAGCTACAGTCGTGATGTTGTCCGACTGAAACCTGATGAACCCCCGAGTTGTTAATTGGGGCCAAGCTAGAAGGGCGTTGAGAACTGCCCTCAATTCCAGAATGTTTATTGGAAGGAGACTCTCCTCCTGATTCCATAGTCCCTGAGCCTTCAGAGAATTCCAGACAGCGCCCCAACCTAGTAGGCTGGCGTCTGTTGTTACAATTGTCCAGACTGGCCTGCTGAATGGCATCCCCCTGGACAGGTGTGGCCGATGAAGCCACCATAGAAGAGAATTTCTGGTCTCTTGATTCAGATTCAGAGTAGGGGACAAATCTGAGTAATCCCCATTCCACTGACTTAGCATGCATAATTGCAGAGGTCTGAGGTGTAGGCGTGCAAAAGGTACTATGTCCATTGCCGCTACCATTAAGCCGATCACCTCCATGCATTGAGCTACTGACGGGTGTTGAATGGAATGAAGGACACGGCATGCATTTTGAAGCTTTGTTAACCTGTCCTCTGTCAGGTAAATCTTCATTTCTACAGAATCTATAAGAGTCCCCAAGAATGGAACTCTTGTGAGAGGAAAAAGAGAACTCTTCTTTTCGTTCACTTTCCATCCATGCGACCTTAGAAATGCCAGAACTAACTCTGTATGAGACTTGGCAGTTTGAAAGCTTGAAGCTTGTATTAGAATGTCGTCTAGGTATGGAGCTACCGAAATCCCTCGCGGTCTTAGTACCGCCAGAAGGGCACCCAGAACCTTTGTGAAGATTCTTGGAGCCGTAGCCAATCCGAATGGAAGAGCTACAAACTGGTAGTGCCTGTCTAAGAAGGCAAACCTTAGATACCGGTGATGATCTTTGTGGATCGGTATGTGAAGGTAAGCATCCTTTAAATCCACTGTGGTCATGTACTGACCCTCTTGGATCATGGGTAAGATTGTCCGAATAGTTTCCATTTTGAACGATGGAACTCTTAGGAATTTGTTTAGAATCTTTAAATCTAAGATTGGCCTGAAAGTTCCCTCTTTTTTGGGAACCACAAACAGGTTTGAGTAGAACCCTTGTCCTTGTTCCGACCGCGGAACCGGATGGATCACTCCCATTATTAACAGATCTTGTACGCAGCGTAGAAACGCTTCTTTCTTTATCTGGTTTGTTGACAACCTTGACAGATGAAATCTCCCTCTTGGGGGAGATAATTTGAAGTCTAGAAGGTATCCCTGAGATATGATCTCTAGTGCCCAGGGATCCTGAACATCTCTTGCCCAGGCCTGGGCGAAGAGAGAGAGTCTGCCCCCCACTAGATCCGGTCCCGGATCGGGGGCTCTTGGTTCATGCTGTCTTTGGGGCAGCAGCAGGTTTCCTGGCCTGCTTGCTCTTGTTCCAGGACTGGTTAGGCTTCCAGCCTTGCCTGTAACGAGCAACAGCTCCTTCCTGTTTTGGTGCAGTGGAGGTTGATGCTGCTCCTGTTTTGAAGTTCCGAAAGGGACGAAAATTAGACTGTCTAGCCTTAGCTTTGGCTTTGTCTTGAGGTAGGGCGTGGCCCTTACCTCCCGTAATGTCAGCGATAATCTCTTTCAAACCGGGCCCAAATAAAGACTGCCCCTTGAAAGGTATATTAAGTAATTTGGACTTAGAAGTAACATCAGCTGACCAGGATTTTAGCCACAGCGCCCTACGTGCCTGTATGGCGAATCCTGAGTTCTTAGCCGTAAGTTTGGTTAAATGTACTACGGCCTCCGAAATGAAGGAATTAGCTAGTTTAAGGACTCTAAGCCTGTCCGTAATGTCGTCTAGCGTAGATGAACTAAGGTTCTCTTCAAGCGACTCAATCCAAAATGCTGCCGCAGCCGTAATCGGCGCGATACATGCAAGGGGTTGTAATATAAAACCTTGTTGAACAAACATTTTCTTAAGGTAACCCTCTAATTTTTTATCCATTGGATCTGAGAAAGCACAGCTATCCTCCACCGGGATAGTGGTACGCTTAGCTAAAGTAGAAACTGCTCCCTCCACCTTGGGGACCGTTTGCCATAAGTCCCGAGTGGTGGCGTCTATTGGAAACATCTTTCTAAATATTGGAGGGGGTGAGAACGGCACACCGGGTCTATCCCACTCCTTAGTAACAATTTCAGTTAGTCTCTTAGGTATAGGAAAAACGTCAGTACTCGCCGGTACCGCAAAGTATTTATCCAACCTACACAGTTTCTCTGGTATTGCAACGGTGTTACAATCGTTGAGAGCTGCTAAGACCTCCCCTAGTAATACACGGAGGTTCTCCAATTTAAATTTAAAATTTGAAATATCTGAGTCCAATCTGTTTGGATCAGAACCGTCACCCACAGAATGAAGCTCTCCGTCCTCATGCTCTGCGAGCTGTGACGCAGTATCAGACATGGCCCTAGCATTGTCAGCGCACTCTGTTCTCACCCCAGAGTGATCACGCTTGCCTCTTAGTTCTGGTAATTTAGACAAAACTTCAGTCATAACAGTAGCCATATCTTGTAATGTTATCTGTAATGGCCGCCCAGATGTACTAGGCGCCAAAATATCACGCACCTCCCGGGCGGGAGATGCAGGTACTGCCGCGTGAGGCGAGTTAGTCGGCATAACTCTCCCCTCGCTGTTTGGTGAAATTTGTTCACATTGTACAGATTGACTTTTATTTAAAGTAGCATCAATACAGTTAGTACATAAATTTCTATTGGGCTCCACCTTGGCATTGGAACAAATGACACAGATATCTTCCTCTGAGTCAGACATGTTTAACACACTGGCAAAAAACTTACAACTTGGTTATAATCTTTTTTAGCAAAAAACGTACTGTGCCTCAAAGAGGTACTAACGATTAAATGACAGTTGAAATAATGAACTGAAAAAAACAGTTATAGCATCAAACTTTAAAACAACAAAACTTTTAGCAAAGGTTTGTTCCCATTAGAAAATAACAATAATTAAATTTGACATAAAAAATACAAAGCAACGTTTTTATTCACAGTCACTATAAGAATTCTCACAGCTCTGCTGAGAGAATTTACCTCCCTTCAAAGAAGTTTGAAGACCCCTGAGATCTATCAGAGATGAACCGGATCATGCAGGAAATATAAAAGTAACTGACTGGTATTTTTTGATGCGTAGCAAAGAGCGCCAAAAACGGCCCCTCCCTCTCCCACACAGCAGTGAGGAGAAACGAAACTGTCACAATTAAAGCAAAAAAACTGCCAAGTGGAAAATAATGCCCAAATATTTATTCACACAGTACCTCAGCAATGTAAACGATTCTACATTCCAGCAAAAACGTTTAACATGATAAATAGTTATTAAAAAGGATTAGTGACCTTTAACAGAGTAGTTCCGGTGAAATACCATCCCCAGAATACTGAAGTGTATACATACATGTCATTTTAACGGTATGGCAGGATTTTCTCATCAATTCCATTCAGAAAATAAAAACTGCTACATACCTCAATGCAGATTCATCTGCCCGCTGTCCCCTGATCTGAAGCCTTTACCTCCCTCAGATGGCCGAGAACAGCAATATGATCTTAACTACTCCGGTTAAAATCATAGTAAAAAACTCTGACAGATTCTTCCTCAAACTCTGCCAGAGAAGTAATAACACGCTCCGGTGCTATTTTAAAATAACAAACTTTTGATTGAAGTCATAAAAACTAAGTATAATCACCATAGTCCTCTCACACATCCTATCTAGTCGTTGGGTGCAAGAGAATGACTGGGACTGACGTAGAGGGGAGGAGCTATATGCAGCTCTGCTGGGTGAATCCTCTTGCATTTCCTGTTGGGGAGGAGTTATATCCCAGAAGTAATGATGACCCGTGGACTGATCACACATAACAGAAGAAATCTTCATTTCTAAGGAGTCTATTATTGTTCCCAAGAAGGGAACTCTTGTTGACGGGGACAGAGAACTTTTTTCTATGTTCACTTTCCACCCGTGAGATCTGAGAAAGGCTAGGACGATGTCCGTATGAGCCTTTGCTTTTGACAGAGACGACGCTTGAATCAGTATGTCGTCTAAGTAAGGTACTACTGCAATGCCCCTTGGTCTTAGCACCGCTAGAAGGGACCCTAGTACCTTTGTGAAAATCCTTGGAGCAGTGGCTAATCCGAACGGAAGTGCCACAAACTGGTAATGCTTGTCCAGAAAGGCGAACCTTAGGAACCGATGATGTTCCTTGTGGATAGGAATATGTAGATACGCATCCTTTAAATCCACCGTGGTCATGAATTGACCTTCCTGGATGGTAGGAAGAATTGTTCGAATGGTTTCCATCTTGAACGATGGAACCCTGAGAAATTTGTTTAGAAGCTTGAGATCTAAAATTGGTCTGAATGTTCCTTCTTTTTTGGGAACTATGAACAGATTGGAGTAAAACCCCATCCCTTGTTCTCCTAATGGAACAGGATGAATCACTCCCATTCTTAACAGGTCTTCTACACAATGTAAGAATGCCTGTCTTTTTATTTGGTTTGAAGACAATTGAGACCTGTGGAACCTCCCCCTTGGGGGTAGTTCCTTGAATTCCAGGAGATAACCTTGAGAAACTATTTCTAGCGCCCAAGGATCCTGAACATCTCTTGCCCAAGCCTGAGCAAAGAGAGAGAGTCTGCCCCCCACCAGATCCAGTCCCGGATCGGGGGCCAACACTTCATGCTGTTTTAGTAGCAGTGGCAGGTTTCTTGGCCTGCTTACCCTTGTTCCAGCCTTGCATCGGTCTCCAGGCTGGTTTGGTTTGAGAACTATTACCCTCTTGCTTAGAGGGAGTAGAATTTGAGGCTGGTCCGTTTTTAAACACCAAAAAACTCTTAGCCATCTCCGTGGAGATGTTGCCTGTGCAACGGCAAAGAGAATGACTGGGGTAGGCGGAGCCTAGGAGGGATCATGTGACCAGCTTTGCTGGGCTCTTTGCCATTTCCTGTTGGGGAAGAGAATATCCCACAAGTAAGGATGACGCCGTGGACCGGACACACCTATGTTGGAGAAAAAGAGCAGTTTCAATGTTTTTAAAAGATGAATTTGTATGCAGCTATTTTACAGTGCAGCATTTAATTGCCGATTTATACTATGAATATAGAAAGAACTATATCTCTTTTCCTCACTATACACTTAACTCGCACTTTACACAGCTGTGTGTACATAAAAGGGGACCTACTAAAGTGAGGACTATGTATGGTCTGCACAAGGTACCACACAGTACTTGTTGTTGAAGATAACATTTAAAGACAGTTCCCTCTTTGTGTTAAGGTTACTGCTGGGTATTTAAACACTAGACTACCTGGCTCACTACTTAATGGATCCAACCCCAAATCATTTTCTCACCTTGAGAATCCTGCAGGTCAGAACCTCATATCGCTGGTGTAATATCCTGTGTTTTACCAGCACTTTGTTCACCATCGGTATAAATATCTGGTACTGGAAGAATAAAGGTGCAGTAAGATTAGAAGCATAAAAAGTAAAGCAAAAAAAATAATAAATAGTTATTCTCAATATAGTGCAGAAATGTGTGTGCTCAGGGGCTACGTCCCTCAGCGGATGACATTTAGAAGTGCATGAAAACTATATAATAAATCTCCCTCTGTCTAGATAACAAACATCTTCAGGAAAACACTGGTTTTGGTGTTAAGTGATCTTTGCACCAACCCATCTCCTCGCTCTGTATCATGTAGTTTTAGGGAAGTGTAAATATTTACGCTAACTGATGTACTCAGGATAGACCATCTGCACGTCTTTAAAAGAACTGATTGGATATCTGTAAATCCTTAACAGTAAATACTGTTGAAGAGAGCAACATTTTATGCATTAACCCATCAGCTTCTGAAGTGGACTAAAGGCCTCTCAACAAAACAATGGGTTAATGTAAATGCCGTATTAATGTTCATGTGTTATCTTTCAGGACAGTGGCCTGTTCATGTAATAAGGTTGCTCTCTGGCCTATGGAAAACAAGCAGCTTAATGATAAACCCACAGCACTAGAAGCCCTCTGAGGCTAACTGTATCCTAAGACATAAAAATATTAACTGGCATGATAAAAGACATTAGCCATGAAGTAGGGAAATCAGAACGTGGGGAAGGAAGTGATATTAATTCAGAAACGTCACCTTCTTCCCTAGCTGAAAGACCAATGAAGACAGTGTGTCCATGGCTGTTTGTCTCAGTTCAGGGCTCACATCCAAAGTGCGGACAATAGGATGAATTATACGAGAAGCATAATCTGTGAAGTCCAGCGATTCTGTCAGTCGATCGACAGTCTCCAGTGCAGTTCTAGGAGAGAAGCAGTATTTGGTTTACAGCCAATAACCAGGATATGTAACAGATTATTTAATAGGATGAGTAAGTAACTTTATGAAAGAACATAGGAATATTATCCCCAGCATTCTTGGCTATAGGTTTGCAACTTACTTTCGGGCTTGTACAGGGGAATCAGAAGCATCAAAAAGCTTTACGATAGGTGGCAGCAAGAGATGAAGATAATCATCCAAATTAGCCCCAAACATCTGGATGGCGTTCAGCAGCTGGAAAAGGAAAAAACGAAGGCACTTTTTATGGAAACCAGTGCCTTTAATTTGACCTATTGACCCTAAGGAATATCCATAATCTGCTTGCACTTCTATAGATATTGATTTAACTATACAAATACTTTGTGCTTTATAAATATAAACGGAGGACAGCAATGCAAGAATGCATTCTGTATCCAGAATATACACAAAATAAGGCAGACATGCAAGTACAGTTTTTACACTGAGTCTTATATTAGTGTCTGCTCTGTGCTTAAAGGGACGTACATCAGAGAGGCACAGTAGCTTATAGTGAATAGTAGTACACCTTTTATGCCCCTTTACCTTGTTATGTAGTCCCGCATACAGCAATTACAGATTTATACCAGTATTAGTAAACTTATTCCAGACTAGAAACTTCACAAAAAAAAAAAAGACCAAATCTCATTCACCTTAATAGTCACATTGCGCCCTGCGCTGCTGTCATGCATGAAAACCCGCAACATGTGAGGGATGAGCTGTGGAAGATAAAGCTTGAACTCGCCCCCCAAGGCAAGCACAATCTGCTCAATCAGTAGAATTATTGTGCTCTGAATCGGGTTGTTCATCGTCCAGTAATCCTGTAAAGACAAAAGCAGTAGATATAAAGGCCAATGACAGCACAAGAAACAGTATGGCCATTGTGGGGGCAGGTTAAACACCTCACAACATGTATGTACAAAACGCGTAGGTAACACTAGTTTTAGTCAACAATCACAACATCCTTTGATATCTGGCAGAAGCTGTGCTTATTGGTAACACAACAGATTACTGATAAGGAGATAAAGACAGTCAACAATTTACAAATCTTTCAGAGATTTGGGACACTTAAGGCTGTGACACAATGCAAGTAATGCGGAGCGAGGCGAAGCAGCTGCTTCACACCGCATTGCATCTGAAGTTCAAATATTTAATCTCTGAGCGCTCAGCTACGCGACTGACCTGATGCGGCAGAGTGCTCAGAGATGAAAAGGCAGGACACACTAAGCCGCATCTACACGCTGCGCACCGCTCTGCCCACTTGCAGCGTGTCACGGCCTTTAAGGAATTTTTTGATCAAGAGAATAGCTACATGAATATTACACATACAATGTTTTAAAGTGTATTTATTTATTAAGAATTATTCTTTGTAATTGGAATATTTTCCTCTTCTTGTTCCAAATTGTTTTAGGGGATGTCATCTTACAAGGAAGGCCAGCATCCATTATTTAAAGGGACAGTAAAGTCATTTTTTTTCTTTCATGATTCAGATAGAGCAGCAATTTTAAATAACTTTCCAATTTACTTCTGTTATCAAATTTGTTTTGTTCTCTTGGTATCTTTTATTGAAGATTAAAACTAGGTAGGCTCAGAAGAGCTCAGAAGTGTGCACGTGTCTTTAGTACTTTATGGCAGCAGTGTTTTGCAACATTATTTGTAGCTTTGTTATACGTTGCAAAACACTGCTGCCATAAAGTACTAAAGACACGTGCACACTTCTGAGTGTAGCTTTGTTATACGTTGCAAAACACTGCTGCCATAAAGTACTAAAGACACGTGCACACTTCTGAGCTCTTATGAGCCTACCAAGTTTTACTATTCAATAAAAGATACCAAGAGAACAAAGCAATAACAGAAATAAATTGGAAAGTTGTTTATAAATGCATGCTCTATCTGAATCATGAAATATTTTTTTTGACTTTACTGTCCCTTTAAGTAAAAAGCTTTACATTTTATTTCTCAAAATTTACCCAACACATTAAAAGCTGTGTGTGTTGCTAGAACAGAGGCTATTGGTTGTTTTATTAATGTGGTTTCAGATCTACAATAAATTATAATAATTAAAAAAAAAAAAAAGTTTATTAAAAGTTTTAGTCACTTTTTACACAGTTAGTTTCTCAGTAAACAGAGATAAATAAGCAATCTGTGATCAAGTAAGTAACAGATTTTAAGCTCACCCGTATCAAGGCAAAAATTTCCTCCATGTACGGCCGGATGTGACTTCTCACAAAGGAAACCAACATCCCCAGCTGCTGGAACATGAACTGGGAGCAAAAGTAAAAAAACATAAAAACAGGTCAAGAAACATACAGTGCAATAAATAGCAAATAAACAGCATCTGACAGCTTTGTCCCCATCACCTCTACAATATACATCACATTGTACAGTGCAATAAATAGCAAATAAACAGCATCTGACAGCTTTGTCCCCATCACCTCTACAATATACATCACATTGTACAGTGCAATAAATAGCAAATAAACAGCATCTGACAGCTTTGTCCCCATCATCTCTACAATATACATCACATTGTACAGTGCAATAATAGTGATTTAAATCCGTGTATCAACAGCAAAACACCTGAAAGCAAAAAAAAAACAAGAACGATCCCCTTAAAGGGACAGGAAAGTCAGATAAGAGTTTGTAATTTTGAGACACTTTAAAATTAAATTAAAATAAATAAATTATACAAAATGTACTTTGTTTTCTTGGTATCCTTTGTTGTAAAGCATATGTACATATGCTCAGCAGCAATACACTACGGGGAGCTAGCGAGTGACTGGTGGCTACACACATGTTGTGTCATTGGCTCACCAGATTTGCTCAGCTAGGTCCCAAGAGTTCTGAGTGTATCCCCTTTGCAGAAGCTAAACACAGTTATATACAAACAATAAGTGCAACAATAAAATACTGTAACAGAGCATTTTCTTATTACACTTTTATGTCCCTTTAAAAATAAGTAAAACAAAGCATAAAAACAAAATTTATGCTTACCTGATAAATGTATTTATTTCTTGACACAATGAGTCCACGGATCATCTAATTACTATTGGGAATATCACTCCTGCCCAGCAGCAGGCGGCAAAGAGCACTACAGCAAAGCTGTTAAATATCACCTCCCTTCCCTCCAACCCCAGTCATTCGACCGAAGCAAAGGAGAGAAAGGAAGCAACAAGGTGCAGAGGTGTCTGAAGTTTATAACATACCAACAACCTGTCCAAAGAACAGGGCGGACCGTGGACTCATCGTGTCAAGAGAGAAATAAATTTATCAGGTAAGCATAAATTTTGTTTTCTTTCTAATGACACGATGAGTCCACAGATCATCTAATTACTATTGGGAATCAATACCCAAGCTAGAGTACACAGATGATAAGGGAGGGACAAGACAGGGAACCTAAACGGAAGGCACCACTGCTTGAAGAACCTTTCTCCCAAAAAAGGCCTCAGCCGAGGCAAAAGTGACAAATTTATAGAATTTTGAAAAAGTGTGAAGAGAAGACCAAGTTGCAGCCTTGCAAATCTGTTCCACAGAAGCTTTATTTTTGAATGCCCAGGAAGAGGAAACAGCCTTCGTAGAATGAGCCGTAACACTCTCAGGAGGCTGCTGTCCAGCAGTTTCATAAGCAAAGCAAATGATACTCTTCAGCCACAAAGAAAGAGAAGTAGCAGTAGCTTTCTGCCCCTTACGTTTCCCAGAGAATACCACAAACAGAGCAGAAGACTGATGAAAATCCTTAATCGCCTAAATAGAATTTTAATGCACGCACCACGTCCAGGTTGTGCAAAAGCCGTTCCTTTTGAGAAGAAGGATTAGGACACAAGGAAGGAACAACAATCTACTGATTAATATTCCGGTCTGAAACTACTTTAGGGAGAAACCCTAACTTAGTACGCAAAACCACCTTATCTGAATGAAAAATAAGGTAAGGAGACTCATACTGTAATGCCGAGAGCTCTGACACTCTACAAGCAGATGAAATAGCAACAAAACAAAACAAAACTTTCCAAGATAACAACTTAATATCTAAGGAAACATCCGCCAGACGTTTATGTAACAAAATAGACAAGGCAGATATTTGACCCTTTAGGGAACTTGCAGATAAACCCTTCTAAAACCTTCTTGGAGAAAGGACAGAATTCTAGGAATCCTAACTGTACTCCAAGAGTAGCCCTTAGATTCACACCAATATAGATATTTACGCCATATCTTATGGTAAATCTTTCTAGTCACAGGTTTATGAGTCTAAATCATGGTCTCAATGACTGATTCCGAAAATCCATGCTTAGATAAAATTAAGAGTTCAATCCCCAAGCAGTCAGCTACAGAGAAACTAGATTTGGATGAAAGATCCTTTCTCAACGGAAGTCTCCAAGGTGGAAGAGATGACATGTCCACCAGGTCTGCATACCAAATCCTGAGAGGCCACGCCGGTGTAATGAGGATCACCAACGCCCTCTCCTGATTGATTCGAGCAATGACCCGAGGTAGAAGAGCGAACGGAGGAAATAGGTAAGCGAGACTGAAATTCCAAGGTACCGCCAGGGCGACTATCAGTACAGCTTGAGGGTCCCTTGACCACGACCCGTACCTCGGAAGCTTGGCATTCTGCAGCGATGCTATGAGATCCAATTCCGGCTGACCCCATTTGAGAATCAGGCTGGAAAACACTTCCGGATGAAAATCCCACTGCCCAGGGTAAAAGGTCTACCTGCTAAGGAAGTCCGCCACCCAGTTGTCCACTCCTGGGATGTGGATCACCGACAGAGAGCAATTGTGGGTCTCCGCCCACTGAATTATATTGGCTACCTTTATCATGGCCAAGGAACTCTGGGTTCCTCCCTGATGTAAGCCACTGAAGTTATGTTGTCCGAGGAATTTGTTTAGACTCTTGAGATCTAAAATTGGTCTGAAGGTTCCCTCCTTTTTGGGAACCATGAACAGATTGGAGTAGAACCCCAGACCCCGTTCCTGCATTGGAACAGGAACTATTACTCCCAGGTCGGAGAGATCCCGAACACAGTGTAAGAACGCCTCTCTTTTTGTCTGGTCTACAGATAATCTTGAAAGCAGAAACCTGCCCCTGGGAGGAAAGTTCTTGAACTCTAGTTTGTATCCCTGGGACACGATGTCCACCGCCCAAGGATCCTGAATATCTCAAACCCAAGCCTGAGTGAAGAAGGAAAGTCTGCCCCCAAGATCCGGTCCCGGATCGGAGGCAGGCCCTTCCTGCTGTTTTTGATTCAATAGCAGGTTTTTTGGATTGTTTTCCCTTGTTCCAAGACTGGTTGGGCCTCCAGGAAGGCTTGGACTGCTCCTGCTTGAAATTTTCGAAAGGAACGAAAATTACTCTGACGTCCCTTTTGTTTATTTATTTTATCCTGAGGGAGGAAATGGCCCTTTCCTCCCGTAATGCCAGAAATTATTTCCGTCAAACCCGGCCCAAACAAGGTCTTTCCCTTGTAAGGAATCGCCAAAAGTTTAGACTTAGATGACACATTCGCAGACCAAGATTATAACCATAAAGCTCTGCGGGCCAGTACGGCAAAACCAGAAATCTTAGCTCCCAGCTTAATAACCTGAAGAGAAGCATCCGTGATAAAGGAGTTGGCCAACTTAAGGGCCTTTATCCTATCCTGGATTTCTTCGAGGGGAGTGTCTGTCCGAATAGAAACCAGTATGCTGCCGCACTAGTGACAGTAGCAATACAAACCGCAGGTTGCCATTGTAAACCCTGGTGTACATACATTTTCTTGAGTAACCCCTCTAACTTCTTATCCGTAGGATCCTTAAAGGAACAACTATCCTCTATGGGAATAGTTGTTCTCTTGGCTAGCGTGGAAATTGCCCCTTCCACTTTGGGTACCATCTGCCAAGACTCCTTTATAGAGTCTGCTATAGGAAACATCTTTTTAAATATAGGGGATGGAGAAAAAGGGATACCCGGTCTCTCCTATTCCTTAGCAATAATCTCTGTAGCCCTATCTGGTACAGGAAATACCTCCACCATGCAGGGCACGTCAAAATACTTATTTAGTTTACTAGACTTCTTAGGATTGACTACGACGGTAGTGTCGGAGTCGTCCAGGGTAGCTAAAACCTCCTTCAGTAACAAACGGAGGTGTTCGAGCTTAAACCTGAAAGAAACAACTTCAGTATCAGTTAAAGGTATTACACTGTCTGAGTCTGAGATTTCACCCTCAGATGCTACTGAAGTATCTTCCTCTTCAGGTTTCTGGGAAGAAACATTCAGAATAGCCACTACTGTGTCAGCAACCCTATTCACTGATTGATTACATTTCCTCTTGCATTTCCCTGCAGCATGGGAAAAGCAGAAAACGCATCAGATACCGCTGATGACATTAGGGAAGCGATGTCTTGCAAGGTAATTCCAGGTGGAGTAATAGAGGAAGCGCAGGGCACTGGCTGTATGGACGCTAAATTTTGGGATGCTTGAGGAGAAAGCTGCGGCATATCTTGAACATTGTCAGAAGACTCCTGAACAGTATCGGCCTTAGACAATGTTGGCTCAGGAAAAAGTCTATCCCTGTAATGTAAAGTTCTCTCAATACATGAGGAACAGAAAGGGATTGGTGGTTCTACATTAGCATCAAAACATAAAGAACATGTAACATCTTGCAGGGTTTCTTGGTCCATCTTTATTCACCAATAAACAGGCAAAACTGATATTTTTATTTATAAAATAGCCCCCCCCCCCAAAAAAAAAATAGTTACTGTCTGTTTAAATTTAAAAAACAAACAAAAAAAAAAACTGCTTTATTTTTCTGTCATTTGAAATAAACAATGGCCCCCAAAATAACACCTCAGACAACTCTACACCTCAGCTTAGCCCTGCTGAGGTGCTTACCTGCCTGCCTACTAACGAAGTATATGACTTGTAGTTGATCCGGACTCAAATGTTTTAACAATTACGGTCCGTAACCGCAATGCTGCTTAATCTGTGAAGCAGCTGATTTCCAATGCGGAACACAGGAAGTGACACAGGGACAGAAAAAAAAGGTGCGCAATAGGAACTGCCGCCGTATCTAACTCCACCCATCGTGGGCGTAACCACATGAAACTCCTGATCGGCTAAATGTATTATCACAGCCGTCGGGAGTAAAGTAAAAACCACCATCACTGAGCCAGATTCTTCTTGTCCCCAGTGCCTGCTCTGCTGCCCTTAATAAACATTCCCCTATCATAGGTGAATGTGACTTGTCCCCCAAATCTTTTTCTCTGTGTGTCCCAGAAAAAAATTAAAGTTAGCACTTACCTTAAAGGGATAGTAAACTAAAAAAAAAAAAAAAAAAAAAAAAAAAAAAAACCTTCATGATTCAGATAGGGCATGTCATTTTAAACAACTTTCCAATTAACTTTTATTATCAATTTTGCTTTGTTATTTTGGTATTCTTAGTTAAAAGATAAACCTAGGAGGTTCATATGCTCATTTCTTAGACCTTGAAGGCCGCCTCTAATCTGAAAGCATTTTGACAGTTTTTCCCCACTAGAGGGCGTTAGTTCATGTGTTTCAAATAGATAACATTGAGCTCAGGCACGTGAAGCTCTTAGGAGTCAGAACTGAAAATGCAAGTCTGTCAAAAGAATTGAAATAAGGGGGCAGTTTGCAGAGGCTTAGATACAATGTAATTACAGAGGTAAAAAGTGTATTTATATAACTGTATTGGTTATGCAAAACTAGGGAATGGGTAATAAAGGGATTATCTACCTTTTTTAAAAACATTTCTGGTGTTGACTGTCCCTTTAAGACTTCTGCCAGGCAGCACGGCAGCTCACTAGGTTTGAGAGGCCAGTTCCCTCATATGGACCTGTGGATAGAAACAAAGATTGAGTAATCTTACTCAGACTTGCACGGTTAGGGCAGCATAAATATATGGGAGGCGCAGTGAGGATTATACCCCACAAGTTCCCATTGCTTTAAAGCCACCACTGAAGAGACTGATATGGACTACGGCTACACCCTAGAACAAAACAGCACAATCTTGCACTGCTGAAAAACAATAAAATCTGGCTTGAAGAATCTTTTCCAAACACCTAACTTTACCACTTCCTTGCTCTAACGTAGGCAAAAAGAATGACTGGGGTTGGAGGGAAGGGAGGTGATATTTAACAGCTTTGCTGTGGTGCTCTTTGCCGCCTCCTGCTGGGCAGGAGTGATATTCCCAATAGTAATTAGATGATTCGTGGACTCATCGTGTCATTAGAAAGAAACAAAGCATACTGTATTGATAAGAGAACAATAAGACCATTAACTCCTAAACAAAGAATAAAAAAAAAATTAATTAACCACTTAAAGGGACAGTCAACACCAGAATTGTTGTTGTTTTAAAAGATATATAATCCCTTAATTACCAATTCCCCAGTTTTGCATAACCAACACGGTTATAATAATACACGTTTTACCTCTTTAATTACCTTGTATCTAAGCCTCAGCAGACTGCCCACTTATTTCAGTTCTTTTGACAGACTTGCATTTCAGCCAATCAGAGCTGTCTCCATGTTAAATTTGCGTGCATGAGCTCGATGTTATCTATATGAAAGAAGTGAACTAATGCCCTCTAGTGGTGAAAAACTATCAAAATGCATTTAGATTAGAGGCGGCCTTCAAGGTCTAAGAAATTAGCATATGAACCTCCTAGGTTTAGCTTTCAACTAAGAATACCAAAAGAACAAAGAAAAATTGGTGATAAAAGTAAATTGGAAAGTTGTTTAAAATTACATGCCCTATTTGAAACATGAAAGTTTTTTTGGACTTGACTGTCCCTTTAAGGACACAACTTCAGTTTGTTCACTAGTTCCATGAAAGAAGGGGTTATATAGCTTCTGTTCTGCCAGTAAAGTGTTTAACAGGTTTAAAGAAAAAAACCCTGAGATCGGCAGCTTCTATAGGTTACAGTATAGATCTGAGAGTACAGAGAGAGACACACTGATTGGCCAGTACGCATAATCAAATGCATGCACTATGAATAGGCAAATGGCTGGGGGGGGGGGGGGTCTGCACTGGGGGATGTACAAAAGTAGCTGATACAAGAGACAGAACAAGAAAATGGCACAAAATAACCTTTAAACAAGTTTGTATGTTGCAGTTTTGGAAAAACAAAAAAATTATGCTTACTTGATAAATGTATTTATTTCTTGACACGGTGAGTCCACGGATCATCATCAATTACTGTTGGGAATATCACTCCTGGCCAGCAGGAGGAGGCAAAGAGCACCACAGCAAAGCTGATAAGTATCACTTCCCTTCCCACAAGCCCCAGTCATTCGACCAACGGAAAGGAGAGAAAGGAAATAACACAAGGTGCAGAGGTGCCTGAGGTTAATATAACAAAAACCTGAAAAACAGGGCGGGCCATGGACTCACCGTGTCAAGAAAGAAAGAAATTTATCAGGTAAGCATAAATGTTGTTTTCTTTCCAATGACACGGTGAGTCCACAGATCATTATCAATTACTGCTGGGAATCAATACCCAAGCTAGAGGGCACAGATGATAAGGGAGAGACAAGACAGGTAACAAACAGAAGGAACCATCGCTTGAATAACCTTTCTCCCAAAAGAAGCCTCAGCTGAAGCAAAAGTATAAAATTTAGAAAATTTAGAAAAAGTATGCAAAGAAGACCAAGTTGCAGCCTTGCAAATCTGCTCCACTGAAGCTTCATTTTTGAAGGCCCAAAAAGAAGAAACAGCCCTCGTGGAATTAACTGTGATTCTCTCAGGAGGTTGCTGACCAGCAGTCTCATATGCCAAACGAATAATACTCTTCAGCAAAAAAAAAAGAAGAGAAGAAGCCGTAGCTTTCTGACCCTTGCGTTTCCCAGAGAAACAAACAAAGCAGAGCACTGACGAAAGTCCTTAGTCGCCTGCAAATAGAATTTCAGCGCACGCACAACATCCAGGTTGTGCAACAAACGCTCCTTATGAGAAGGATTAGGACATAAGGAACAACAATTTCCTGATTAATATTCCTGACCGAAACAACTTTAGGAAGGAAACCTAACTTAGAACGCAGTACCACCTTATCAGAATGAAAAATAAGATAAGGGGAATCACATTGCAGCGCCGAGAGTTCCGAGACTCTCCGAGCAGAAGAAATGGCAACAAGAAACAAAACCTTCCAAGATAACATCTTAATATCTAAGGAATGCATAGGCTCAAACAGAGCCTGCTGTAAAACTTTAAGAACAAGGTTAAGACTCCATGGAAGAGTAACAGGTTTAAACACAGGCCTGATTCTGACCAAGGCCTCACAAAACAATTGCACATCTGGCACATCCACCAGACGCTTATGCAACAAAATAGACAACACTGAAATCTGACCTTTCAGAGTACATGCTGACAAACCCTTCTCCAGACCCTCCTGGAGAAAGGACAAAATCCTAGGAATCCTGACTCTACTCCAAGAGTAGCCTCTGGAGTCACACCAATACAAATATTTACGCCATATCTTATGGTAAATCCTTCTTGTCACAGGCTTACAAGCCTGGATCAAGGTCTCAATGACCGACTCTGAGAACCCACGCTTAGATAATCTCCAAGCAGTCAGCTTCAGAGAAATGAGATTTGGATGAAGGAAGGGGCCCTGAAGTAAAAGGTCCTTCCTCAGAGGTAGTCTCCAAGGTGGAAGAGATTACATTTCCACTAGGTCTGCATACCAGATCCTGCGAAGCCACGCCGGTGCAATGAGAATCACAGACGCCCACTCCTGCTTATTCCGAGCAATGACTCGTGGAAGGAGAGCGAACGGGGAAACAGGTATGCCAGACTGAAATTCCAAGAGACTGCAGAGCATCTAGCAGGACAGCCTGTGGGTCCCTTGACCTCGACCGTATCTTGGAAGTTTGGCATTCTGCCGAGATGCCATGTGATCCAACTCCGGTAACCCCCACTTGAGGGTCAGACTGAAAAACACCTCCAGATGGAGCTCCCACTCACCGGGATGAAAAGTCTGCTTCCCAATTGTCCACTCCTGGAATGTGGATCGCCGATAGACAGCAGTTGTGGGTCTCTGCCCACTGAATAATTCGGCCACCTCTGTCATGGCCAAGGAACTCTGAGTTCCTCCCTGGTGGTTGATGTACGCCACCGATGAAATGTTGTCCGTCTGGAATCTGATAAACCGGGCTAAAGCTGAGGCTAGGCTAGTAAAGCATTGAAGATTGCCCTCAGATCTAGGATGTTTATGGGGAGAACGGACTCCTCCCGAGTCCATAGACCCTGGGCCTTCAACGAGTCCCAGACTGCTCCCCAACCCTGGGCCTTCAACGAGTCCCAGACTGCTCCCCAACCCAGCAGGCTGGCAATCCGTGGTCAAAATCACCCAGGAAGGTCTGCAGAAGCAAGTTCCCTGGGAGAGGTGTTCCTGAGACAACCACCACGGAAAAGAGTCTCTTGTCGCCTGATCCAGATCTATTCGCGGAAACAGATCCACATAGTCCCCGTTCCATTGTCTTAGCATGCATAATTGCAGAGCTCTCAGATTGAACCGAGCTAAGTGGATGATGTCCATGGATGCTACCATCAGACCAATTACTTCCATGCATTGAGCCACTGACGGCCGAGGAGAGGACTGAAGGGCAAGACAAGAGTCGAAAATCTTGGATTTTCTGACCTCTGTCAGAAAAATTTTCATTGACAGGGAATCTATTATGGTCCCCAAGAACACTACCCTTGTAGCTGGAATCAGATTACTTTTTCCCAGATTAACCTTCCATCCGTGGGAGCGAAGAAAAGACAACAAGGTCTATGTAAGACGGCGCCTGAAACAGAGTTCGTCCAAATATGGCGCCACTGCAATGCCCCCAGACCGGATCACTGCCAATAGAGCCCCCAGAACCTTTGAGAAAATTCTGGGAGCTGTGGCAAGGCCAAATGGAAGAGCCACAAACTGTGATTGTCCAAGAAGGCGAATCTCAGAAACTTGTAATGATCCTTGTGAATGGGAACATGAAGGTACGCATCCTTTAGGTCTATGGTTGTCATGAACTGACCCTCTTGGACCAGGGGCAGAATGGAACGTATAGTTTCCATCTTGAAGGACGGTACTCTGAGGAACTTGTTTAGACATTTCAGATCTAAAATTGGTCTGAAAATTCCCTCTTTTTTGGGAACCACAAACAGATTTGAGTAGAATCCCAGACCCTGTTCATGTGTAGGACGGAAAGATCCCAGGGCGGAAAGATCCTTGACACAATTTAAGAACGCCTCTCTCTTTATCTTGTCTACAGATAATCTTGAGAAGAGGAACCTGCCTCTGGGAGGGAAGGTCTTGAATTCTATTCTGTACCCCTGAGATATGATGTCTACTGCCCAGGGATCTGGAACATCTCGTATCCAGGCTTGAGCGAATTGAGAAAGTCTTCCTCCAACTGGATCCTCTCCCTGATCAGGGGCCGACCCTTCATGCCGACTTAGAATCAGCTGCTGGTTTCTTAGACTGCTTTCCCTTGTTCCAAGACTGACAAGGTTTTCAGGAAGACTTGGATTGTTCTTGCTTGGAGGAGGGACCATAAGGCTCTGCGAGCTAGAACCGCAAAACCAGACATTTTTGCTCCCAACTGAATGACTTGTAAGGAAGCATCCATGATAAAGGAATTGGCTAACTTAAGAGCCTTAATCCTGTCCTGGATCTCCTCAAGAGTATCTGTCTGAATAGAATCAGACAAGGCATCAAACAAGTAGGCTGCCGCACTGGTGACTATACACACCGCAGGCTGCCATTGGAGACCTTGGTGGACATACATCTTCTTTAGCAATGCCTCCAACTTCTTATACATTGGATCCTTAAAAGAACAACTCTCCTCTTTGGCAGTGCTTTCCAAACTGTGTGTCGTGACACATTAGTGTGTCAGCAGCAGTGTGTACGTGTGTCCCTGCTTCAGCACAAATTTTTTGGAATTTAATTTTTTTTTAAATTTTTCTTTGGTTTCCGACTTTCCGCCTTCTTGCTACGCATATCACATGGTTGACTCGTGATTGATACCTAGTGGGTCAAAAATCATCTTAACCTATTGGCGAAGCTCAGTGGGAACTGAAACTATTCCCATTGGTGGCACATTGGCTCCTGATTGCACTGTAGTCTCCTCATTCGGCTCGTGACTGCATGTGTAGTCAGTGAGTGGGATAGCAGTGTGTTTGCAGCGCCGGCAGTAGTCAGACGTCTGAGGGCGGCAGCTCAAACGGTGAGCTAAAGTCAGAAGTGTATGTGGGTTTTTTTTTTGCAGCTAGCTCCCAGTAGTGTATTGCTGCTCCTCCTCTTGATATATGGATAGGAAGTGGAAGCTTAAAAATGCTTGATGATAAAATGCGAGTGTCTTAATCTAATATTCCACCAGATATTCAGAAACTGTGTTTATCCCCTCAACCTCATACATCCCATTAAAATAGTAAGTAGCTATTGGTGGTATTAAACTTTTTTTTAATTATTGCACATACATACTGTTACTTGTAAATACATTTTGTTATTATATAATTTATGTATGTGTCCGTATATCTTAAAACAAGTTAGTTTAACCTCCTGTTTGCTAGTACAACTGAATTACTGTGTCGCAAAATAATGTAGGATTAAAAAGTGTGTCACCAACATGAAAAGTTTGGAAAGCTCTGCTCTATGGGGATAGTGGTCCTCTTAGCCAAAGTGGAGATCGTCTCTTCCACCTTAGGAACAGTCTTCCATGACTCCTTAATGGAGTCAGCTATTGGAAACATCTTGAAAATAAAAGATGGAGAAAAAGGAATTCCAGGCCTCTCCCACTTCCATGCAATAATCTCAATAGCACGGTCTGGTACAGGGAATACCTCCACTGCGGAGGGAACATTAAAGTACTTGTTCAGTTTACTAGACTTCTTAGGGTTAACTACGACAGTCGTGTCAGAGTCATCCAAGGTAGCCAAAACCTCCTTAGGTAACAGACGGAGGTGTTCCAGCTTAAATCTGAAGGATACAACTTCAGCATCAGAAGAAGCATCCATCAAGAGTGCGGCCTGCTCCAGTTTGGATCTACCTCCTATCTACAGGAGCACACCTCTTTGGGACCCCGGTGTCCTAGTATTCTCAGCATCAGAAGAAGGAATTACACTGTCTGAATCTGAGATTTCACCCTCAGACGCTACCGAAGTGTCTTCCTCCTCAGACTTCTGAGAGGAATCACCCTGAGTAGCCATAACTGGATTAGAAACCTTACAAACTGATTCAATAAATTTCCTTTTGCGCTTTCCCTGCAGCATGGGAAAAGCAGACAGCGCCTCAGAAACCGCAGAGGATACCTGGGCAGCAATATCTTGCAAAGAAACTCCAACTGGAGCGTGAGAGGAAACGCAGGGCACTGCATGTGTAGACGACAAAGATTGGGGCGCTTGAGGAGAAAGCTGCGGCATATCAGATACAGGAGACACCTGAACAGCATCCGCCTTAGCTTAGCTAATGATGGCTCAGTATCAAAAAGTCTATCCCTGTAACACAAGGTTCTTTCAATACATGAAGAAGAAAAAGGTACTGGTAGTTCTACCTGGGAGTCAAAACACAGACTACATGTAACACTCTGCAAGGCCTCTTGATCCATCTTAATGCCCAATAAGTACAGAAAAATAACAAACCGCTTTTATTTTACTTTTTAAGGCTTTACTAAAAAAACGTTACTACCTCTTTAAATAATATTTGTTAAAAATGCTAGATTGAATTAAATAGAGCAAATATCGTATTACACCCCGAGGCACACTCTACACCACAGCAATTTGCTGAGGTGCCTACCTGTCCTGCCGACTGAGCTTGAAGCTTAAATAAAAACGCTCAGGTTTTCACCCTGGAACTCTGCAATTAAACGGCTGATGCATCCTCTACTAGAGCAGAGCCGTCGATCTGAGCAGCGTATCCACTCCGGAACTCACAGGAAGTGAGTACGCAAAGCGTGCCTAAACTGGCTGCTGCCTCAGAAGAAACGGCCTCTCTGTAATCAGGGGCGGTCCCAGCGGCCATTCAGACTGCAGAGAAATTTTCTTGCAGAAAACCGGGGAAGGGGTTTGTGGGCAAGGGAAGTGATACTTATCAACTTTGCTGTAGTGCTTTTTGCCTCTTCCTGCTGGCCAGGAGTGATATTCCCAACAGTAATTGATGATGATCCGTGGACTCACTGTGTCATTAGAAAGAAACTACTTTATTCATAACAAACGTTTAAAATCTTAAATTCTAATAAATCTAACCATTAAATAAGAAACTTAGATCACTGAAAAATGAAACAAAAATTGCAAATACGTTTTAAATTCACTGGGTATAAATATTGTTTTGTGCTTGTGATTCAATTTTAAAAATCCACCAATGTCCCAAAACAGCCACGGACTGTAATCCTGTCAGTGTTGCAGACTGTTTTGTAAATGCAAAGCTGAATTAAAGGGCATATTTACTGATAAATGAATTAGTTCTTTACTATCTTACAAAAGCTACCAGCTGTAAGCATGTGAGTAGTTATCCATTACAATAAACACTATAAGTCACTATGCATTAAGTGTGATTAAACACAAGGTGAAAATTAAAACAGCAATTCTAAGACACATTATTTTGTACTCGCACCATAATATCCAGCCCCTCCCCCAAAATATATAGACTGCTCCCAGCCAGCAAGAATTACAATTGAACTGAATTACTTCCAGATATAGTAATTGGCAACCGCTGCGCCAGGTTTTTGATCCCCCAAAAATCATATTTATTGTGAAATAAAACTTCCTTTACCTTCAGTGAGATAGCACATAGTAATTTTTCCCTGTATTCTATTGCGGCAACACATGGGTTAATGGGAGTGTACTGTGAAATTAATCTGTCAGACAACCTGACATGTCAGAAAAACTGCTAAAGCTCAAAAACTATGGAGCAAGAATCAGGCAGCTGACATTACCCTTAGTACTGTCAAATTCTAATCCCTGCTTAGCAACTAATGACCAGGAATGTATATTCACAACAAATTGTGCAATTCTAACCACTAAGACACTGACGCTCCCACTTTGTCAGAGGGGAGCAGGAGATAAATAAATGACCTATTATAATAAACACATGTTCACTTCTGGGTTAAACAACAATTATGTTATGAAGCGGTTACTCACCTGAGGCGACATCAGACCTGTCCTCTTCTAGGCCAAATTCAAATTGAGAAAGACAAAAGATAAAAGAAACCTAATTAATGTGTATGAATAAAAACAGGCTCAGGATATACAGACACTGATGATTACAGTAGATATCAAGCTGATCACATGACCTTTTTCTTTACATTGTTTTCTTTATTTTGTGCTCTTTATAAGTCTGTATCATTGTTCCCCTTTCTCTATAGCTGCAAGTGCACACAAACAAGGCACGTCTATATGCTACATAAGATGACAGATACAAACAGCACACTAGATGGTTCCTACATCAGAAGCTATACAATGACACGACAGCGAAAAACACCAAGGGCCATCAGCTAAATCATACATACTAAAGACAAAGTTATAAATCACTAAACAACCTTTTAGATTACACAAAATGTCTGAAATCTAATAAAGTCTCCCATTGTGCTGTATTGCAGCCACTTTTATATATATGTCTGAGCAGAATATGTTCAGCTACTGACTGTTTACTCTTTTTCTTCTGCTTCTGACAGTATTTTCTTTGTTGTTTTTGCGACCTTGAGCAAAACCATTTATGGCTTAATGGAAAGGAGCCCTCGCTTGTGCCATTAAATTCAGTGAAAACAATAAGGCCCTGGGTAAGCTGGTGGTAACAACAAGAATCTTAAAGTCTATGTTCTGTTCTATGTTATCATGAACACAAGGTATATGTGTTTACTCTCCAGCCTTATATAAACACAAATGCACATATATGTACAGTTCTCGCTTTCAGCCATAAATAAACCTAACTTGTATAGATATCTATAAACCTTTTCCATTATCACACAAAGGCCCCCAGCAACTGCTTTAAGATATATTTGGTTATATGTCTATTATAGTAATAAGTGTCTTCACTACTTACCTGAGGTGACGGCTGGTGAGACTGCGGAGACCAAAACAGAAAAACACAACAGAAAAAACATTAAACAACTTCATTAAAGTTTACCCCCCAAAAAACACTCCCTTCCTACTAAAAGACTAAATATTTCCTTTTCCTCACAAAGTGGCACCAAACCCAAAATGACCTCCCCCAATTATCAACTGAAATATTGTAAACCCTCTGTCAGTATGTAAACCACAAATGCAATCCCTCATAACGCTATGGACTTAGTTCAAACACACACAATCTAGTCTTTGATTCAACACAATCTAATAACTAGCTAAGTGCAGGGAATCAGAAGTGTCTGGGAAAGAACACACACCTCACGTACATTGTTGTCACATAGGCGGATAACACTCAGAAATGTTGGCATAACCTGCGGCAAAAACTGCACACACTTCAGCCCCAGGGACTTAAAGATGAACGTTATTGCCTGGACCACCATAGTGTGATGATTGGACAGCGACTGGTCTCTCAGAATTCGCATTAATGTCACCACAGAAACAGCCGGGTAAAACTCATCAAGAGGCAGATTTCCCATGTTTACCAACATTTCACTGGTGCTGTAGTCAGCTAAAGGAGAAACGCAGAAAATAAGCACAGCAGTACTAGACAGACATCAGCCCCCCTTACTTAAAGAGACATAAAATCAAATATGAAACACACAACCAAATGCATAATTGCACATTTTCTAAAAGAACCCCGTCCACTGCAAAACAACTTTTTATTCCCCATGAGGTGACATTTCGACTTTTTATCCAATACTATGATAACCAATGGCACTCAATGATTGCCAAAAAACAATGGCAAAGCCATGCATGTCTGCTGTTTCTGAACAAAGGGGATCCCAGAGACGCTTTTACAACAATCTGTTTTATGATTGCAGTAGTTGTGTGTAAATAATTTCAGAGAGAGAACCAAAATTTTCAAAAAAGTTAAGTTAAGATTTTTTTCATATAATCTTATCTGGTGGCCAAACAGTGGCATCAAATATACCAAAATGGGCCTAGATCAATACCTTGGGTTGTATATATATATCGTTTTATAGGTAAATTAAAAAAAAAAAGCTCTATTTCAGTTTAAACAGAGTGATAGCAAAAATGCTAAAAATTGTCCTGTACTTTGGGAAAGTTTTTCTCTGAAAGTCACAGTAGCAAAGGGGTTAATCAGTGAACCACTTACCGGAATCCTGGTTGGACTTAGACTCAGAAAGGCTGAGAGCGGAAGCTTCTCTAGACTGGTCAATCATTCCAATGTTCACTTTGTGCTTATATGGATCCAATGCTCCCAGAAGCCCGAGCACACGGATGGCCTGAACGGAGAGGAATGGCACAGGGTAAGATATATGCACAAATAGAGCATTTTATATATTGTATATATATTATTGTTTGTTTATATTTTCTAAATGTCTTCAGAAAGTCATTCCCATCTCCTGTGAGCTTTGTAGGGAACAATGGTCCTCACCTCACGCCGAATCCCCTGGTTCTGTTCAGTTTTCAGGAAGTTCAGCAGCACCTCTAGGAGGGAAGGATACTTCCTGTACGGCTCCACCACGTACCCTGTGCTGGCTACAAGCTGCCCCAGAGTCCACAAAGCAACCTGACAGGAAATGAAAGGACGAATAAGATACACTGTAATATTCCAGCTTTAAGGAGAAAGCAAGAGACACACTCACCTGTCTCTTTGCCAGTAAAGATGAATCCTGCAGCATGTCCATGATAATAGGGAACAGCTCATCCATCCACTTCCTCATCTCCAGCCCACTCACCTTTAAGCAGAAATAATGTTAGAAAACCAAAATATAAAGGGTTTAACACGTAAAATTAGCGTTGGGGTACACATTTATATTTAGTGTAATAGTATTAAGCTCTATAGAATTCTGCATTTGCATCACCGCACACTGTTGGTCTGTAGAGATGATTACACAAGCACACTATCATTTATTCATATTTACACAATGCTCATACAATACAAAACAACAGAGGTTTGACAACATCATTGATAAGGAGAATATTAGAAATGCTACTTTTTATTTTTTAATACTACTAACTTGTGCAAGTTCTCCGATAGTTGCCAGGACATTGGTTATTACTCCAGGGTTTGGATCAGGATCACGGAGTTTGAGGATCAATGCCTGAAAATATCAAAATAATAAAAATGGGTTATGCTGTCTCTGGTTTGCAACAGTTTGTTTGGGCTGGCATCATTGTGTATCTGCTTAAAGGAACACGAAAACTGAACATTTTCTTTCCTGATTCAGTTAGGAGCATTCAATTTTAAACAGCTTTCCAATTTACTTATTATCAATTTTCCTACACTCTCTTGATATCCTTTATTGAAGGAGCAGAAATGAACTACTGGGAGCTAGCTGAACACATCAATAAGCTAATGACAAGAGGCATATATGTGCAGCCATCAATCAGCAGCTAGCTCCCAAACCTGCCTAAGTATGCTGCTTATCAACAAAGGATACAAGTGAACAAAGCAAATAGATAATAGAAGTAAATTGGAACATTGCTTAGCCGCCGCTTGATAGTGTTGCTGGCGGCGAGACCGCACTATTTTAGGAGGTCTGCAGGAGGGAGGGAGGTCATAACACCAAAAGACCCATGCTATTACAGCCCAAAAAACCCTTAACGACCAGCAACGCACAAGTTACATCATGGTCATTAAGGGGTTAAACTGGCATGCTCTGTCTGACACACAAAAGAAAATGTTGGGGTTTTATGTCCCTTTAATAATACGATACACTAATGTAAAAACAGCACAGTAAGTGTTTAAATGACCACTCAATGCAGTAGAATTGCATAATTAACAAGTGCATAATAAAAAGACAATTATTTAACACCTACTCTGAATTTCAAATAAACAGTAGATTTTTTTCTGACAACTTTAATTTTATCCCCATTTCTGGCCCTCTGTATCACGTGACAGACATCAGCCAATCACATACTAGTATGCGTATACCCTGTGAGCTTGTGCACATGCTCAGTAGGATCTTGTTCCACAGAAAGTGTGCATATAATAAAAAGACTGAGCAAAATTTGATAATGGAAGTAAATTGGAAAGTGTCTTAAAACTGCCACTCTATCTGAATCATAAAAGTTTATTTTGACTTGAGTGTCCCTTTAAGGAATACAACTGGACATAGACTGACTCTGATGAAGCTGTTTTATGCAGTGAAACATTCTAGGCAACGCCAACTAAAGGATTTTGGTGTTCAAAGAAAAATATAAATATGTTTAATTTAATTAAATGGCGGAACAAAATGAGAAGAAATGGAAGGGCTCATTCACTAGAATACATCTATTTTATAAATCTGGGCTTAAAGGGACAGTGCAGTCAAAATTAAACTTTCATAATTCAGATAGGGCATGCATTGTTCTCTTGGTATTCTTTGTTGAAAGCTAAACCTAAGTAGGCTCTCATATGCTAATTTCTAAGCCCTTGAAGGCCACCTCTTATCTCAGTGCATTTTGATAAAAAAAAATACAGCTAGACAGCGCTAGTTCATGTGTGCCATATAGATAACATGGTGCTCACTCCCGTGGAGTTACTTATGAGTCAGAACTGATTGGTTAAAATGCATGTATGTCAAAAGATCTGAAATAAGGGACTTAAATACAAGGTAATCACAAAGGTAAAAAGTATATTAATATAACAGTGTTAGTTATGCAAAATTGGGGAATGGGTAATAGCAAAATGTATGCTTACCTGATAAATTTATTTCTTTCCGGACATGGTGAGACCACAACTTCATTCCAATTACTAGTGGGATATTCAACTCCTGGCCAGCAGGAGGAGGCAAAGAGCACCCCAGCAAAGCTGTTAAGTGTAACTGCCCTTACCCATAATCCCCAGTCATTTGGGCCAAAGGAAAATGGAAAAAAGGAAATTTATGCTTACCTCATAAATTGATTTCTTCTACAATACGACGAGTCCACGGATTTCATCCTTACTTGTGGGATATTAACCTCCTGCTAACAGGAAGTGGCAAAGAGCACCACAGCAGAGCTGTATATATAGCTCCTCCCTTCCCTCCACCCCCAGTCATTCGACAGAAAGTTTAGGAAGAGAAAGGAAAAGCTAAAGGTGCAGAGGTGACTGAAGTTGTAAAAAATAAAATAAAATCTGTCTTAAAAATGACAGGGAGGGCCGTGGACTTGTCGTATCGTAGAAGAAATCAATTTATCAGGTAAGCATAAATTTCCTTTTCTTCTACAAGATACGACGAGTCCACAGATTTCATCCTTACTTGTGGGATACAATACCAAAGCTACAGGACACGGATAAAACGGGAGGGACAAGACAGAGACCTAAACGGAAGGCACCACTGCTTGAAGAACCTTTCTCCCAAAAACAGCCTCAGAAGAAGCAAAAGTATCAAATTTGGAAAATTTGGAAAAAGTATGAAGAGACGACCAAGTCGCAGCCTTGCAAATCTGTTCAACAGAAGCATCGTTTTTAAAGGCCCATGTGGAAGCCACAGCCCTAGTAGAATGAGCCGTGATTCTTTCAGGAGGCTGCTGTCCAGCAGTCTCATATGCCAGGCGGATGATACTCCTCAGTCAAAAAGAAAGAGAGGTAGCCGTAGCTTTCTGACCCCTACGCTTTCCAGAATAAACAATGAATAATGAAGATGATTGACGGAAATCCTTAGTCGCCTGTAAGTAAAACTTCAAGGCACGGACCACGTCCAAATTATGCAACATACGCTCTTTCTTGGAAGAAGGATTAGGACACAAGGAAGGAACAACAATTTCCTGATTAATATTCTTATTTGAAACAACCTTAGGAAGAAATCCAGGTTTGGTACGCAAAACCACCTTATCAGAATGAAAGATAAGATAAGGTGAATCACATTGTAACGCTGAAAGCTCAGAAACTCTATGAGCAAAAGAAATAGCAACCAAAAACACTTTCCAAGATAACAATTTAATATCTATGGAATGCATGGGTTTAAACGGAACCCCTTGAAGAACTCTAAGAACTAAATTCAAACTGCAGGGAGGAGTAATTGGTCTAAATACAGGCTTAATTCTAGTTAGAGCCTGACAAAAAAAGACTAAACATCTGGAACATCTGCCAAACGTTTGTGAAGCAAAATTGACAAAGCAGAAATTTGTCCCTTTAAGGAACTTGCTGATAACCCTTTCTCCAATCCTCCTTGGAGAAAGGACAGAATCCTCCATGAGTAGCCCTTGGATTCACACCAATAAAGATATTTAAGCCATATCTTATGATAAATCTTTCTAGTGACAGGCTTACGTGTCTGTATCAAAGTATCGATGACCGAATCTGAGAATCCTCGCTTAGATAAAATCAAGCGTTCAATCTCCAAGAAGTCAGCTGCAGAGAAGTTAAATTTGGATGTTGGAAAGGCCCTTGAATGAGAAGGTCCTGTCTCAAAGGAAGCTTCCACGGAGGCAGAGAGAAGATGTCCACTAAATCTGCATACCAAGTCCTGCGTGGCCACGCAGGCGCTATCAGGATTACCGAAGCTCTCTCCTGTTTGATCCGAGCAATCACGCGTGGAAGGAGAGGAAACGGTGGAAACACATAAGCTAGGCTGAACGACCAAGGTACTGCCAAGGCATCTATCAGTTTGGCCTGGGGATCCCTCTACCTGGATCCGTATCGTGGAAGATTGGCATTCTGTCGAGATGCCATCAGATCCAATTCCGGTCTGCCCCATTGGCGAATCAGTGAGGCAAACACCTCCGGGTGGAGTTCCCACTCCCCCGGATGAAAAGTCTGACGACTTAGAAAATCCGCTTCCCAGTTCTCTACTCCTAGGATGTAGATTGCCGATAGATAACAAGAGTGGGCCTTCGCCCATCGGATTATCTTGGATACTTCTATCATCGCTAAGGAACTCCTTGTTCCCCCCTGATGATTGATATAAGCCACAGTCGTGATATTATCCGACTGGAATCTGAGGAATTTGGCCGAAGCCAACTGAGGCCACGCCTGAAGCGCATTGAATATTGCTCTCAGTTCCAGAATATTGATTGGAAGTAGAGACTCCACCTGAGTCCGAACCCCCTGAGCCTTCAGGGAATTCAAGACTGCACCCCAGCCCAGTAGACTGGCAACCGTTGTCACTATCACCCACGAGGGTCTGCGGAAACATGTCCCCTGGGACAGATGATCCGGCAACAACCACCAAAGAAGAGAGTCTCTGGTCTCTTGATCCAGATTTATCTGAGAAGATAAATTCGCATAGTCCCCATTCCACTGTCCGAGCATGCACAGCTGCAGTGGTCTGAGATGAAAACGAGCAAACGGAATGATGTCCATTGCCGCTACCAATACCCAAGCTAAAGGACATGAAATAAACAGGGAGGGAGAAAAAGGCAGGAGGACCTAAACAGAAGGCACCACCACTTGAAGAACCTTTCTCCCAAAACAAGCCTCAGCCGAGGCAAAAGTATCATATTTGTAGAATTTGGAAAAAAGTATGCAGAGAGGACATGTAGCCACCTTGCAAATCTGTTCCACAGAAGCTTAATTTTTTAAAACCCAAGAGGAGACAGCCCTAATGGAATGAGCCGCAATTCTCTAAGGAGGCTGCTGTCCAACAGTCTCATAAGCCAAACTTCTCAACCAAAGAGACAGAGTAGTTGAAGTTGCATTCTGACCCTTAAAGGGACAGTCAACACCAGAATTTTTATTGATTAGAAAGATAGATAATACCTTTGTTACCCATTCCCTAGTTTTGCATAACCAACACAGTTATATAAATACACTTTTTACCTCTGTGATTACCTTGTATTTAAGCCTGTGCAAAAAGTGTTTGCGAGGCGGGAGTGCAGTGGTTCAGGGGTTAATATGTTTATTCTAGTGGCGGCGATGTCCGGAGCTGCAGATTAGGGTTTAATAATTTTATTTTATTGTTTGCTATGCGGGAGGGCCTCGGTTTAGGGGTTAATAGGTAGTTTATGGGTGTTAGTGTTTTAGCACTTTAGTTATGAGTTATATGCTACAGCTTTGTAGCGTAAAAATCATAACTACTGACTTTAAAATGCATTTGGAATCTTGGCTGTAGAGGGTGTACTGCTCACTTTTTGGCCTCCCAGGACAAACCCGTAATACCGGCTCTATGCAAGTACCATAGAAAAAAGACTATACGCAATTTACGTAAGTTGATTTGCGGTAAGGCCAAAAAAGTGTGCGGTACACCTATACCTGCAAGACTCGTAATACCAGCGGGCGTAAAAAAGCAGCGTTAGGACCTGATAACGCTGCTTTTTTACCTTAACGCAAAACTCATAATCTAGCTGAAAAATAGCAAGTGAACAAAGAAAAACTGATAATATGAGTAAATTAGAAAGTTGCTTAAAATTACATGCTCTATCTGAATCACGAAAGAAAAAATTTGGGTTCAGTGTCCCTTTAAGAATACCAAGAGAAAAAAGCAAAATTGGTGATAAAAGTAAATTGGAAAATTGTTTCAAATGAAATTTTCTATCTGAATCATGAAAGTTTATTTTGGACTAGACTGTCCCTTTAAGTTTTGCAGAGAAAACATCAAACAGGGCAGAAGATTGCCTAAAATCTTTAGTAGCTTGTAAGTAAAATTTTAGAGCTTGCACAACATCCAAGTTATGCAAAAGATGGATTAGGACAAAAAGAAGGAGCAACAATTTCCTGATTAATGTTTCGATCCGACACCACCTTAGGGAGAAAACCCAATTTGGTACGAGCTCAGACACTCTGCGAACAGAAGAAATAGCAAGAAGAAACAAAACCTTCCAAGATAACAATTTTTGTATCAACAACATGCATCGTGGAACTAGATTAAGGTTTAAACACAGGCCTGATTCTAACCAGGGCCTGAACAAAGGCTTGAACATCTGGTAAGTCTGCCAGACGTTTGTGCAAAGGATAGATAGGGCAGAAAGCTGACCCTTTAAAATACTGTCCAATAAACTATTCTCCAGGCCATCCTGAAGAAAAGACAAAACCCAGGGAATCCTCACCTGGCTCCAGGAGAACCCTTTAGATTTGCACCAATAAAGATATTTACGCCATACCTTATGGTAAATCTTGCGAGTAACAAGTTTGCGAGCCTGGAGCATAGTTTCAATGACCGCTTCAGAAAAACCACGTCTAGACAGAATTAGGCGTTCAATCTCCAAGCAGTCAGCTTCAGAGAATCTAGGTTTGGATGGAGGATATGACCCTGAATTAGAAGGTCCTTCCTCAGAGGTAACCTCCAGGGAGGTAGAGATGACATCTGTACCAGATCCGCGAACCAGATCCTGCAAGGCCATGCAGGAGCTATTAGGATTACCAATGCTCTCTCCTGTTTGATACGAGAAATGACTCGTGGAAGGAGAGCAAACGGAGGAAACAGGTAAGCCAGAGAAAACATCCAAGGAACCGCTAAAGCATCTATCAGAACGGGCCTAAGGATCTCTTGACCTTGAACTGTACTTTGGAACTTTGGCGTTTTGGTGGGACACCATCAGATCCAACTCTGGAAACCCCACCTAAAGTAGAGCTGCGCATCTTCACCTGTCTCACGATTCGATTCGATTACGATTATCATCGTAACGATTCGATACGATTCGATTCTACGATGCATCGCGATGCATCACGATTACTGCCTATGATTTTCATGATCTTGTTCTATTCCATATTTTATATATATATATATATATATATATATATATACACACACACTTATATATATATATATACACATACACACATTTATTTATATATATATATATATAGAGAGAGAGAGATCTATACATACACACACTATATATATATATATATATATATATATATATATATATATATATAGTGTGTGTGTGTGTGTGTGTGTATATATAATAATCTTTTAAACAACTGTGTAAGATGGAAGAGCACTTATAAACATAATGCTACAATATGCACAGATATGTATGTGTAGATTTATTTTACAAAGGAAAACCAGCAGCAGTGTACTCACTCAAACATTCTCACAGAGTACATGCAGACATCTGAAACCTGACCCAGAGAGCATTACCAATAGACCTCCTCTCACATGTTCCGGTCAGGAATTTTTATGACACCTATCCTAAAGAGCCGACAGCAGCCTCATGTAAACAGTGAATCTTTTCTTGTATTATAGATTCACGGTTTACTGTTGCGGTCTCTGCTGCATGTTTCCTCTGTCAGATCCCTAGCCCAAACGAGCATTTGAGGGTTGCTGTAAAACTTTTGACTTGCTGTATCTAATAGCAACCCTCAAATGCTCCTTTGGGCTAGGGGTCTGACAGAGAGGAAACATGCAGCAGAGACCGCAACAGTAAACAGTGAATCTATAATACAAGAAAAGATTCACTGTTTACATGAGGCTGCTGTCGGCTCTTTAGGATAGGTGTCATAAAAATTCCTGACCGGAACATGTGAGAGGAGGTCTATTGGTAATGCTCTCTGGGTCAGATATCTGCGCAGAGTGCACAGCAAGTCCTGATGTGGTGTAGCTGGGGGCTGTAACCAGATTAATCCTGACACAAATGCTGTCGGCTCGTCTGCTATGTGAGAGAGGCGGGGTCACGTGACGTTGCGCGATGATGTCACCCCTGAATCGATTCTGATCTGCACTGCATCGATGCAGCATCGTTAACAGGCTGCATCGCGATGCATCGCAGAATCGATTATTTTAGGCACCCCTAACCTAAAGGTTATCTGAGAAAACACTTCCGGATGGAAAGCCCCCCCCCCCCCCCCCGGGATGAAAAGGTCTGTCTGCTCAGAAAATCTGCCTCCCAATTGTCCACTCCTGGAATGTGGATGGCAGATAGAAGACAATCATGAGCTTCCGCCCACTGCAGAATGCAAGTCACCTCCTTCATGGCCAAAGAACTCTGAGTTCCTCCTGGGTGGTTGATGTAAGCCACTGAGGTGATGTTGTCCGACTGGAATCTGATAAACCTGACTAAAGAAAATTTAGGCCAAACTGTCAAGGCATTGAAGATTGCTTTCAACTCCAAGATGTTTATGGGAAGAGAAGACTCTTACCGAGACCACAGGCCCTGAGCCTTTAGAACAGTGTTAATTTTGACGGCAAATTGAAATTTAGTCTTAGTTTTAGTGTTTTGACTAAAATGCCATTTTAATTTTAGTCGTATTTTAGTCATCTTAATTGTTTTAGTTTTAGTCGACTGAATCTCCAGTAGATTTTAGTCGACTAAATCTCCAGTAGATTTTAGTCGACAAAAATCTAAGGGGTTTAGTTAAGGTGTAATGCATTATTTAAGCATTTCTCTATAATTTGCAAACTGATTATATACTCCAGGAGTAAACATAACACCTGTTATTATTTATGGTATTAAGGTTTAAACCTGCAATACAGACACAGATTTAGTCGTGGTGATATATAACGTCTTTATTAAACTTAAAATTAAATAAAACCAAGTTTCATAAACAAACAGAAGTGCAACTTTAAAGGGACAGTCAACACCAGAATTTCTGTTGTTTAAAGGGACAGTCTAGTCCAAAATAAACTTTCATGATAAAGATAGGGCATGTAATTTTAAACAATTTTCCAATATACTTTTATCACCAATTTTGCTTTGTTCTCTTGGTATTCTTAGTTGAAAGCTTAACCTAGGAGGTTCATATGCAAATTTCTTAGACCCTGAAGGCCACCTCTTTTCAGAATGCATTTTAACAGTTTTTCACCACTAGAGGGTGTTAGTTCATGTGTTTCATATAGATAACACTGTGCTCATGCAAGTGAAGTTATCTGGGAGCAGGCACTGATTGGCTAAACTGCAAGTCTGTCAAAAGAACTGAAATAAAGGGGCAGTTTGAAGAGGCTTAGATACAAGGTAATCACAGAGGTAAAAAGTGTATTACTATAACTGTCGGTTATGCAAAACTGGGGAATGGGCAATAAAGGGATTATCTATCTTTTAAAACAATAAAAATTCTGGTGTAGACTGTACCTTTAAAAAGATAGATACTTCCTTTATTACATATTTCCCAGTTTTGCATAACCAACACTGTACTAGAAATACACTTGTTTCCTCTGTTATTACATGGTATCTAAGCCTCTGCAAACTGCCCCCATATTTCAATTCTTTTGATTAGAGGCAGTCTTCAAGGTCTAAGAAATTAGCATATGAACCCCCTAGGTTTAGCTTTCAACTAAGAATACCAAGAGAACAAAGCAAAATTGGTGATAAAAGTAAATTGGAAAGTTGTTTAAAATTACATGCCCTATTTAAATCAGACTCGCCAGAAGCAGCAGTTATGAAGCAGCGGTCTAAAGAGTGCTGCTCCATAACCCGAGTATGATCGGGTTGATTGACACCCCCGAGTCTGCAGCTGGGGGCTGCTGGTGCAATGCTGAATACGGAGAGCGTATTGCTCTCCGCATTCAGCAAGGTCTTGCGGACCTGATCCGCACTGTCGGATCAGGTCCGCAAGACCTTTGATAAATAGGCCTCAATGTCTTTTGACTAAAATGCCATTTTAGTTTTAGTCGTATTTTAGTCATCAGAATTTCTTTCGTTTTATACTCATTTTAGTCTAGTCTTAGTCGACGAAATTAACACTGCTTCAGAGAACCCCAAACAGCTCTCCAGTCTGACAGGCTTGCGTCCGTTGTCACAATAACCCAGGAAGGTCTCAGGAAGCAAGTGCCCCGAAACAGATGATCCAGAGACATCCACCACAAGAATTAATTTGAGCGGCAAAATCCCCAGGTAAATAAATACCCCCAGGGGGTTGTTGAGAAACAGAAGGTACAGAGTGAGAAACTATTAAAGCTTGGGACGTCTGAGTAGAAAGCTGAGGCATATCACGCACAGCAGTTTCCTGAGAGACACTTGGCTCAGAAGGGAGTAATTTGTTCTTAAATTTTTAAGTCTTAGCTAAACATGAGGAACAAAATTGCATAGGCAAAATAATTTGGTTCTCCAAACATAATAAACATTTGTCTATAGACATGGGCTGATCCTGTTCTGGTCCATAGCTACGGGAATTAACTCCCACTAAAAAACAAATAAGGAGAATGCAAATAAAATGTACTAAAATAAATGAGCAAAAACGATAGGTTTAGAACTTAAGGTAAAACTTTAATACCCCACCTCAGACAAGAAGTTAAGCGTTTGTCTGAGACTCCTACCGTTACCGGAATGAGTATGCCACTAGTAAAAGGATATAGAAAGCTGAGAAACCTCTCCAGCAGAGATTGGCACTTCTACAATACACCGATCAGCAAGATTGATGTCGGCACCTCACAGCACAATGCTCCGCTCCTTATACAGGAGAAACCAGAAGTCACGTGACCGGACAAAAATTAGCTGGGCCACAGATAGAAAGAGCGCAGTTAAACTTAAACGGCCGCATAACGTATGCACTGACACACTTGCACATGAATAATTAAAAAGTAAGCACACATTGCTTCTTACAAATAAAAAAGGACCCCTTGCCAAGTATTAAGGGAAGCGTTATAAATAAAAAAGTCTCACTCAACAGTGCCTGAAAATCCACTGAATAAGAAGCCACTATTCCCCTAGAGTCAGTTAAGTTGCCCAAATGTATCCTAGACTTAAAAGAATATCTAAGTCCCAAATTATCTCCACTTAAAGAGATAATCTAAAAAAGTGCTGTCCTTCAGTACCTAGAAGGCAAAAGCACTTACCTGTGGATCCAGCTGCAGGGCAAATGACAGCTACTAAGGTGTGACCGGTACTCCACTGCCTGTCAGGGACCTGTAGTAAAAGAAAGATCAGAGTAACTAAACCTGGCTTTCTGCAAAGGGGTAGCAAGTGTTAAATGTAAACCAAGGACTACCTCTCCGCCTTTTAACTGCTAAAAGCCACCACTACTCTTACTAAAGAGATTGACATGGACTCGGCTAGACCCCAATCCTTGCTTGCAATGAAAAGTACCCATAAAAGGATTAAATATCTTCAGACACCAACTTTGCACTCCACCATTGACAGAGGCAAAGAGAATGACTGGGGATTATGGGTATGGGAAGTTACACTTAACAGCTTTGCTGGGGTGCTCTTTGCCTCCTCCTGCTGGCCAGGAGTTGAATATCCCACTAGTAATTGGAATGAGGTATTGGATTTTCCATGTCTTAGGAAAGAAAAACAGAATTTATGTTTACCTGATAAATTACTTTCTCCAACGGTGTGTCCGGTCCACGGCGTCATCCTTACTTGTGGGATATTCTCTTCCCCAACAGGAAATGGCAAAGAGCCCAGCAAAGCTGGTCACATGATCCCTCCTAGGCTCCGCCTTCCCCAGTCATTCGACCGACGTAAAGGAGGAATATTTGCATAGGAGAAACCATATGATACCGTGGTGACTGTAGTTAAAGAAAATAAATTATCAGACCTGATTAAAAAACCAGGGCGGGCCGTGGACCGGACACACCGTTGGAGAAAGTAATTTATCAGGTAAACATAAATTCTGTTTTCTCCAACATAGGTGTGTCCGGTCCACGGCGTCATCCTTACTTGTGGGAACCAATACCAAAGCTTTAGGACACGGATGAAGGGAGGGAGCAAATCAGGTCACCTAGATGGAAGGCACCACGGCTTGCAAAACCTTTCTCCCAAAAATAGCCTCAGAAGAAGCAAAAGTATCAAACTTGTAAAATTTAGTAAAAGTGTGTAGTGAAGACCAAGTCGCTGCCTTACATATCTGATCAACAGAAGCCTCGTTCTTGAAGGCCCATGTGGAAGCCACAGCCCTAGTGGAATGAGCTGTGATTCTTTCAGGAGGCTGCCGTCCGGCAGTCTCGTAAGCCAATCTGATGATGCTTTTAATCCAAAAAGAGAGAGAGGTAGAAGTTGCTTTTTGACCTCTCCTTTTACCAGAATAAACAACAAACAAGGAAGATGTTTGTCTAAAATCCTTTGTAGCATCTAAATAGAATTTTAGAGCACGAACAACATCCAAATTGTGCAACAAACGTTCCTTCTTTGAAACTGGATTCGGACACAAAGAAGGTACGACTATCTCCTGGTTAATGTTTTTGTTAGAAACAACTTTCGGAAGAAAACCAGGTTTAGTACGTAAAACCACCTTATCTGCATGGAACACCAGATAAGGAGGAGAACACTGCAGAGCAGATAATTCTGAAACTCTTCTAGCAGAAGAAATTGCAACCAAAAACAAAACTTTCCAAGATAATAACTTAATATCAACGGAATGTAAGGGTTCAAACGGAACCCCCTGAAGAACTGAAAGAACTAAATTGAGACTCCAAGGAGGAGTCAAAGGTTTGTAAACAGGCTTGATTCTAACCAGAGCCTGAACAAAGGCTTGAACATCTGGCACAGCTGCCAGCTTTTTGTGAAGTAACACAGACAAGGCAGAAATCTGTCCCTTCAAGGAACTTGCAGATAATCCTTTCTCCAAACCTTCTTGAAGAAAGGATAGAATCTTAGGAATTTTTACCTTGTCCCAAGGGAATCCTTTAGATTCACACCAACAGATATATTTTTTCCATATTTTGTGGTAAATTTTTCTAGTTACAGGCTTTCTGGCCTGAACAAGAGTATCAATGACAGAATCTGAGAACCCTCGCTTTGATAAGATCAAGCGTTCAATCTCCAAGCAGTCAGTTGGAGTGAGACCAGATTCGGATGTTCGAACGGACCTTGAACAAGAAGGTCCCGTCTCAAAGGTAGCTTCCATGGTGGAGCCGATGACATATTCACCAGGTCTGCATACCAAGTCCTGCGTGGCCACGCAGGAGCTATCAAGATCACCGATGCCCTCTCCTGATTGATCCTGGCTACCAGCCTGGGAATGAGAGGAAACGGCGGGAATACATAAGCTAGTTTGAAGGTCCAAGGTGCTACTAGTGCATCTACTAGAGTCGCCTTGGGATCCCTGGATCTGGACCCGTAGCAAGGAACCTTGAAGTTCTGACGAGAGGCCATCAGATCCATGTCTGGAATGCCCCACAATTGAGTAATTTGGGCAAAGATTTCCGGATGGAGTTCCCACTCCCCCGGATGAAATGTCTGACGACTTCCCAATTTTCCACTCCTGGGATGTGGATTGCAGACAAGTGGCAGGAGTGAGTCTCCGCCCAATGAATGATTTTGGTCACTTCTTCCATCGCCAGGGAACTCCTTGTTCCCCCCTGATGGTTGATGTACGCAACAGTCGTCATGTTGTCTGATTGAAACCGTATGAACTTGGCCTTTGCTAGCTGAGGCCAAGCCTTGAGAGCATTGAATATCGCTCTCAGTTCCAGAATATTTATCGGGAGAAGAGATTCTTCCCGAGACCAAAGACCCTGAGCTTTCAGGGGTCCCCAGACCGCGCCCCAGCCCACCAGACTGGCGTCGGTCGTGACAATGACCCACTCTGGTCTGCGGAAGCTCATCCCCTGTGACAGGTTGTCCAGGGACAGCCACCAACGGAGTGAATCTCTGGTCCTCTGATCTACTTGTATCGTCGGAGACAAGTCTGTATAGTCCCCATTCCACTGACTGAGCATGCACAGTTGTAATGGTCTTAGATGAATTCGCGCAAAAGGAACTATGTCCATTGCCGCTACCATCAAACCTATTACTTCCATGCACTGCGCTATGGAAGGAAGAGGAACAGAATGAAGTATTTGACAAGAGTTTAGAAGTTTTGATTTTCTGGCCTCTGTCAGAAAAATCCTAATTTCTAAGGAGTCTATTATTGTTCCCAAGAAGGGAACCCTTGTTGACGGAGATAGAGAACTTTTTTCTACGTTCACTTTCCACCTGTGAGATCTGAGAAAGGCCAGGACAATGTCCGTGTGAGCCTTTGCTTGAGGAAGGGACGACGCTTGAATCAGAATGTCGTCCAAGTAAGGTACTACTGCAATGCCCCTTGGTCTTAGCACCGCTAGAAGGGACCCTAGTACCTTTGTGAAAATCCTTGGAGCAGTGGCTAATCCGAACGGAAGTGCCACAAACTGGTAATGCTTGTCCAGGAATGCGAACCTTAGGAACCGATGATGTTCCTTGTGGATAGGAATATGTAGATACGCATCCTTTAAATCCACCGTGGTCATGAATTGACCTTCCTGGATGGAAGGAAGAATAGTTCGAATGGTTTCCATTTTGAACGATGGAACCTTGAGAAACTTGTTTAGGATCTTGAGATCTAAGATTGGTCTGAATGTTCCCTCTTTTTTGGGAACTACGAACAGATTGGAGTAGAACCCCATCCCTTGTTCTCCTAATGGAACAGGATGAATCACTCCCATTTTTAACAGGTCTTCTACACAATGTAAGAATGCCTGTTTTTTTATGTGGTCTGAAGACAATTGAGACCTGTGGAACCTCCCCCTTGGGGGAAGCCCCTTGAATTCCAGAAGATAACCTTGGGAGACTATTTCTAGCGCCCAAGGATCCAGAACATCTCTTGCCCAAGCCTGAGCGAAGAGAGAGAGTCTGCCCCCCACCAGATCCGGTCCCGGATCGGGGGCCAACATCTCATGCTGTCTTGGTAGCAGTGGCAGGTTTCTTGGCCTGCTTTCCTTTGTTCCAGTCTTGCATGGGTCTCCAGGCTGGCTTGGCTTGAGAAGTATTACCCTCTTGCTTAGAGGACGTAGCACTTGGGGCTGGTCCGTTTCTGCGAAAGGGACGAAAATTAGGTTTATTTTTGGCCTTGAAAGACCTATCCTGAGGAAGGGCGTGGCCCTTGCCCCCAGTGATATCAGAGATAATCTCTTTCAAGTCAGGGCCAAACAGCGTTTTCCCCTTGAAAGGAATGTTAAGCAATTTGTTCTTGGAAGACGCATCCGCTGACCAAGATTTTAACCAAAGCGCTCTGCGCGCCACAATAGCAAAACCAGAATTTTTCGCCGCTAACCTAGCCAATTGCAAAGTGGCGTCTAGGGTAAAAGAATTAGCCAATTTGAGAGCACGAATTCTGTCCATAATCTCCTCATAAGAAGAAGAATTATTATTGATCGCCTTTTCTAGCTCATCGAACCAGAAACACGCGGCTGTAGTGACAGGAACAATGCATGAAATTGGTTGTAGAAGGCAACCTTGCTGAACAAACATCTTTTTAAGCAAACCTTCTAATTTTTTATCCATAGGATCTTTGAAAGCACAACTATCTTCTATGGGTATAGTGGTGCGTTTGTTTAGAGTAGAAACCGCCCCCTCGACCTTGGGGACTGTCTGCCATAAGTCCTTTCTGGGGTCGACCATAGGAAACAATTTTTTAAATATGGGGGGAGGGACGAAAGGTATACCGGGCCTTTCCCATTCTTTATTTACAATGTCCGCCACCCGCTTGGGTATAGGAAAAGCTTCGGGGGGCCCCGGGACCTCTAGGAACTTGTCCATTTTACATAGTTTCTCTGGAATGACCAAATTTTCACAATCATCCAGAGTGGATAACACCTCCTTAAGCAGAGCGCGGAGATGTTCCAATTTAAATTTAAATGTAATCACATCAGGTTCAGCTTGTTGAGAAATTTTCCCTGAATCTGAAATTTCTCCCTCAGACAAAACCTCCCTGGCCCCCTCAGACTGGTGTAGGGGCCCTTCAGAACCAATATCATCAGCGTCCTCATGCTCTTCAGTATTTTCTAAAACAGAGCAGTCGCGCTTTCGCTGATAAGTGGGCATTTTGGCTAAAATGTTTTTGATAGAATTATCCATTACAGCCGTTAATTGTTGCATAGTAAGGAGTATTGGCGCGCTAGATGTACTAGGGGCCTCCTGTGTGGGCAAGACTGGTGTAGACGAAGGAGGGGATGATGCAGTACCATGCTTACTCCCCTCACTTGAGGAATCATCTTGGGCATCATTTTCTCTAAATTTTGTGTCACATAAATCACATCTATTTAAATGAGAAGGAACCTTGGCTTCCCCACATTCAGAACACAGTCTATCTGGTAGTTCAGACATGTTAAACAGGCAAAAACTTGATAACAAAGTACAAAAAAACGTTTTAAAATAAACCGTTACTGTCACTTTAAATTTTAAACTGAACACACTTTATTACTGCAATTGCGAAAAAGTATGAAGGAATTGTTCAAAATTCACCAAAATTTCACCACAGTGTCTTAAAGCCTTAAAAGTATTGCACACCAAATTTGAAAGCTTTAACCCTTAAAATAACGGAACCGGAGCCGTTTTTATATTTAACCCCTTTACAGTCCCTGGTATCTGCTTTGCTGAGACCCAACCAAGCCCAAAGGGGAATACGATACCAAATGACGCCTTCAGAAAGTCTTTTCTATGTATCAGAGCTCCTCACACATGCATCTGCATGTCATGCTTCTCAAAAACAAGTGCGCAATACAGGCACGAAAATGAGACTCTGCCTATGATTAGGGAAAGCCCCTAGAGAATAAGGTGTCCAATACAGTGCCTGCCGGTTATTTTACATAATTCCCAAGATTAAAATAATTCCTCAAGGCTATGGAGTATAAAATATAAATCGATTTAGCCCAGAAAATGTCTACAGTCTTAGAAAGCCTTGTGAAGCCTTTTCTGTAATAAAAATGGCTTACCGGATCCCATAGGGAAAATGACAGCTTCCAGCATTACATCGTCTTGTTAGAATGTGTCATACCTCAAGCAGCAAAAGTCTGCTCACTGTTCCCCCAACTGAAGTTAATTCCTCTCAACAGTCCTGTGTGGAACAGCCATCGATTTTAGTAACGGTTGCTAAAATCATTTTCCTCTTACAAACAGAAATCTTCATCTCTTTTCTGTTTCAGAGTAAATAGTACATACCAGCACTATTTTAAAATAACAAATTCTTGATTGAATAATAAAAACTACAGTTAAACACTAAAAAACTCTAAGCCATCTCCGTGGAGATGTTGCCTGTACAACGGCAAAGAGAATGACTGGGGAAGGCGGAGCCTAGGAGGGATCATGTGACCAGCTTTGCTGGGCTCTTTGCCATTTCCTGTTGGGGAAGAGAATATCCCACAAGTAAGGATGACGCCGTGGACCGGACACACCTATGTTGGAGAAAAAGGGATTATCTATCTTTAAACAATAAAAAAATTCTGGAGTAGACTGTCTCTTTAAGAATGAGCACTTACATCACTGTAGACCAAGACACTAAACTAGCCCCTGTAATAGGTTTAACCAGAATCTGCTCTGCTGAGGAAGTGACACAGGCTCCTACCACCCTCCATGACTCACTTTAATATGTAGCAGATTTGCTTTTCTTTTCATTATTATACATCCTGCATTAATCCCTTAATGACCGTGATGTACAATGTACATCACTGGTCGTTAAGGACTTGTCTGCTAATAATTGCTCGGGACTTGCCGCGAGTGGCAAGAATGCGCTTTTAGACCTACAGGCTTCCTAAAATAGCGGCGAAACTGCCCTATTGAAAAAACAATCCCCACAGAAAGATCAGCGACATACAGGGTTAAGGGGTTAAAATACTGAACAATATCTGTCCTGTGCACATTTTTCTTAATCAGATTTTAAGATTTTATATAGGATAACTCTCTGACTCGCACATCTCTGCGGCAGTCTATTAACCTCACCTTACAGTCAGGTACATTACAAGTAATGCACGCTATAAGGAATTTAACGAAGGCAACAAAAGTTGCGTTATTTCACCCTCTTTAGCGCAGCCATTACAAGTTTTGAAACAGCCGGCTTGTGTGTGCGATATGGTTGCGTTGAGCTTCATACCGCACAAAATACAAGTGCTGTTTTGATGTGCTCGTGCACGCTTTGAAAAAGTATGAAGCGAAGACAAAGTCGCCGCCTTACAAATCTGTTCAACAGAAGTCTCATTTTTAAAGGCCCATGTGGAAGCTACCGCTCCAGTAGAATGAGCTGTAATCCTTTCAGGAGGCTGCTGGCCAGCAGTCTCATAAGCTAAGCGTATTATACTCCTTAGCCAAAAAGAAAGAGAGGTTGCCAAAGCCTTTTGGCCTCTCCTCTGTCCAGAGTAGACAACAAACAATGCAGATGTTTGACGAAAATCTTTAGTAGCTTGTAAATAAAACTTTAAAGCACGAACCACGTCAAGATTGTGTAAAAGACGTTCCTTCTTTGAAGAAGGATTAGGACACAGTGACGGTACAACAATCTCCTGATTGATATTTTTATTAGATACCACCTTTGGTAAAAAAAACAGGTTTGGTACCCTTGAAGAACCTTAAGAACTAAATTTAAACTCCAAGGCGGAGCAACAGGTTTAAACACAGGCTTGATTCTGACTAAAGCCTGACAAAACGCCTGCACGTCTGGAACCTCAGCCAGACGTTTGTGCAAAAGAATAGACAGAGCAGAAATCCGTCCTTTTAAGGAACTAGCTAACAAACCCTTCTCCAATCCTTCTTGGAGAAAAGATAATATCCTAGGAATCCTGACCTTACTCCATGAGTAACCCTTGGATTCACACCAATGAAGATATTTACACCATATCTTATGATAGATTTTCCTGGTGACAGGCTTTCGCGCCTGTATTAAGGTATCAATGACCGACTCAGAGAAATCACGTTTTGATAAAATCAAGCGTTCAATCTCCAAGCAGTCAGCCGCAGAGAAATTAGATTTGGATGGATGAAAGGACCCTGAAGTAGAAGGTCCTGCCTCAGAGGCAGAGTCCATGGTGGAAAGGATGACATGTCCACCAGATCAGCATACCAAGTCCTGCGTGGCCACGCAGGTGCTATCAAAATTACCGATGCTCTCTCCTGTTTGATCTTGGCAATCAGACGAGGGAGCAGAGGAAACGGTGGAAACACATAAGCCAGGTTGAAGGACCAAGGCGCTGCTAGAGCATCTATCAGCGCTGCCTTGGGATCCCTGGACCTGGATCCGTAACAAGGAAGCTTGGCGTTCTGGCGAGATGCCATGTGATCCAGTTCTGGTTTGCCCCAACGTTGAATCAACTGTGCAGACACCTCCGGATGGAGCTTCCACTCCCCCGGATGAAAAGTCTGGCGACTTAGAAAATCTGCCTCCCAGTTCTCTACTCCTGGGATATGGATAGCTGATAGATGGCAAGAGTGAATCTCTGCCCATTGAATTATCTTTGAAACCTCCAACATCGCTAGGGAACTCCTTGTTCCCCCTTGATGGTTGATGTAAGCTACAGTCGTGATGTTGTCCGACTGAAATCTGATGAACCTCACTGCCGCTAGCTGAGGCCAAGCCTGAAGAGCATTGAATATCACTCTTAGTTCCAGAATGTTTATTGGAAGGAGTGCCTCCTCCTGAGTCCACGACCCCTGAGCCTACAGAGAGTTCCAGACTGCACCCCAGCCCAGAAGGCTGGCATCTGTTGTTACTATTGTCCAATCTGGCCTGCGGAAGGTCATACCTTTGGACAGATGGACCCGAGATAGCCATCTTGATCCAGATTTAGTAGAGGGGACAAATCTGTGTAATCCCCATTCCACTGACTGAGCATGCAGAGTTGCAGCGGTCTGAGATGTAGACGGGCAAACGGAACTATGTCCATTGCCGCTACCATTAAGCCGATTACTTCCATACACTGAGCCACCGAAGGGCGAGAAGTATAATAAAGAACACGGCAGGAATTTAGAAGTTTTGACAACCTGTCCTCTGTCGGGTAAATCCTCATTTCTACAGAATCTATCAGAGTTCCCAGGAAGGAAACTCTTGTGAGAGGGGATAGATAACTCTTCTTTTCGTTCACTTTCCACCCATGAGACCTCAGGAATGCCAGAACAATGTCCGTATGGGACTTGGCAATTTGGAAATTCGATGCCTGTATCAGAATGTCGTCTAAGTAAGGGGCTACTGCTATGCCCCGCGGCCTTAGGACCACCAGAAGTGACCCTAGAACCTTCGTAAAGATTCTTGGTGCCGTAGCTAACCCAAAGGGAAGAGCCACAAACTGGTAATGCCTGTCTAGGAAGGCGAACCTGAGAAACCGATGATGATCTTTGTGTATCGGAATGTGAAGATAAGCATCCTTTAAGTCCACGGTAGTCATGTATTGACCCTCCTGGATCATAGGTAGGATGGTTCGAATAGTCTCCATCTTGAAAGATGGGACCCTGAGAAATTTGTTTAGGATCTTGAGATCTAAGATTGGTCTGAAGGTTCCCTCTTTCTTGGGAACCACAAAGAGATTTCAATAGACGCCTTGCCCCTGTTCCTCCTTTGGAACTGGGTGGATCACTCCCATAACTATGAGGTCTTGAACACAATGTAAGAATGCGTCTCTTTATCTGGTCTGCAGATAATTGTGAGAGGTGAAATCTTCCTTTTGGGGAAGAAGCTTTGAAGTCCAGAAGATATCCCTGGGACACAATTTCCAATGCCCAGGGATCCTGGACATCTCTTGCCCAAGCCTGGGCGAAGAGAGAAAGTCTGCCCCCTACTAGATCCGTTACCGAATCGGGGGCTGATCTTTCATGCTGACTTAGAGGCAGCAGCAGGCTTCTTGGCCTGCTTACCTTTGTTCCAGGCCTGGTTAGGTCTCCAGACCGGCTTGGACTGGGCAAAATTTCCCTCTTGTTTTGCATTAGAGGGAGTTGATGCCGCACTCGTCTTAAAGTTTCGAAAGGCACGAAAATTAGTTTGTTTGGTCCTTAATTTATTAGACCTATCCTGAGGAAGGGCATGACCTTTTCCTCCAGTAATATCAGAAATGATCTCCTTCAGTCCAGGCCTGAATAGGGTCTGCCCCTTGAAGGGAATGTTGAGAAGCTTAGACTTTGAAGTAACGTCAGCTGACCAGGATTTAAGCCATAGCGCCCTACGCGCCTGTATAGCAAAACATGAGTTCTTAGCCGTTAGTTTGGTTAAATGAACAACGGCGTCAGAAACAAATGAATTGGCTAGCTTAAGCGCTTTAAGCTTGTCAAGTATATCATCCAATGGAGTTTCTACCTGTAAGGCCTCTTCCAGAGACTCAAACCAGAAGGCCGCAGCAGCAGTGACCGGGGCAATGCATGCAAGAGGTTGGAGAATAAAACCTTGTTGAATAAACATTTTCTTAAGGTAACCCTCTAACTTTTTATCTATTGGATCTAGAAAAGCACAACTGTCCTCGACGGGAATAGTTGTACGCTTAGCTAGGGTAGAAACTGCTTCCTCCACCTTAGGGACCGTTTGCCATCAGTCCCGTGTAGCGGCATCTATTGGAAACATTTTCTTAAAAATAGGAGGGGGAGAGAACGGTACACCTGGTCTATCCCATTCCTTAGTAATAATTTCTGAAAACCTTTTAGGTATTGGAAAAACATCAGTGTAAACAGGCACAGCATAGTATTTATCCAATCTACACAATTTCTCTGGCACTATAATGGTGTCACAGTCATCCAGAGTAGCTAAAACCTCCCTGAGCAACACGCGGAGGTGTTCAAGCTTAAATTTAAATGTAGGCATATCAGAATCAGGTTGAAGCATCTTCCCTGAGTCAGAAAAATCACCCACAGAAAGAAGCTCTCCTGCCTCAGCTTCTGCATATTGTGAGGGGATATCAGACATAGCTACTAAAGCGTCAGAGAGCGCTGTATTTTTTCTAGTCCCAGAGCTGTCTCGCTTTCCTTGTAACCCTGGTAGTTTGGACAATACCGCTGTAAGGGTATGATCCATAACTGCCGCCATGTCTTGTAAAGTAAATGCCATGGGCGCGCTAGATGTACTTGGCGCCACTTGAGCGGGAGTCCCTTGAGCGGGAGTCAAAGGTTCTGACACGTGGGGCAAGTTAGTCGGCATAACTTCCCCCTTGTCAATTTCCTCTGGTGATAAATCTTTTAAAGACAGAATATGATCTTTATAACTTAAAGTAAAATCAGTACATTTGGTACACATTCTAAGAGGGGTTCCACAATGGCTTCTAAACATAATGAACAAGGAGTTTCCTCTATGTCAGACATGTTTAAACAGACTAGCAATGAGACCAGCAAGCTTGGAAAACACTTTGATAAATGTAAACAAGCAAAAAATAAAAACGATACTGTGCCTTTAAGAGAAACAAATTTTGTCAGAAATTGAAAAACAGTGATAAAAAGCAGTAAATCTTACGAAATTTTTACAGTGTGTATAATAGACTAACAGAGCATTGTACCCACTTGCAAATGGATGATTAACCCCTTAGTTTCAAAACCGGATCAAAAAAATGATATAAACGTTTTTTAACAGTCACAACAAAAGCTCTGCTGTGGCCCTACCTGCCCATATAACGACTTTTGAAGGCACAAAAACCCTTTGTAGAGGTCCTAAGTGTTCAGGGGACTCCTTCAGGGAAGTCTCAAGCTGCAAAAACTACTGCACGATTTAGGCCTGAAATTAGGCCCCTCCCAACCTGTACTCACAGTGAGAGGGCCATAAAAAACTATCCCTAGGCAAAATCTAGCCAGCCATGTGGAAAAACTGGGCCCCAATAAAGTTTTATCACCAATATGTAGAAAAAAACGTTTAAACACTTCCAGCAAACGTTATCTTATTTTCAGTAATGTGAGAAAGTAATAAGAATATTACCTTTTACAGCAAGCATGATACTAGTCGTTATTAAATCACTGTAATCAGGATTACCTTAAATAAATCCGGTATTAACAGCATTTTCTAGCATATTCATTTCTCTAGAAAAATTTAAACTGCACATACCTCATAGCAGGAGACCCTGCACGCCATTCCCCCCGCTGAAGTTACCTCATCTCTTCAGTTATGTGTGAGAACAGCGATGGATCTTAGTTACAACCTGCTAAGATCATCAAAAACCACAGGCAGACTCTTCTTCAACTTTCTGCCTGAGGCTAAAACAGTACAACTCCGGTACCATTTGAAAATAATAAACTTTTGATTGAAGATAAACTACATAAATTTACCACATCTCTCTAGCTACTTCCTATCTAGTCGAGAGCTGCAAGAGAATGACTGGTAGTGGCAGTTAGGGGAGGAGCTATATAGACAGCTCTGCTGTGGGTGATCCTCTTGCAGCTTCCTGTTGGGAAGGAGAATATCCCACAAGTAATGGATGATCCGTGGACTGGATACACCTTACAAGAGAAATTAAACCTAAGCTAGCTACAATATAACTAATAGTTATATTTTAGCTAGCTAAGGTTTTAGTTTTATTTCACAGGTAAGTTTGCATTTATTTTAACTAGGTAGACTAGTTAGTCAATAGTTATTAACTATTTACTAACTACCTAGTTAAAATAAATACAAACTTACCTGTGAAATAAAACCTAAGCTGCCTTACACTAAAACCTAACATTACAAAAATAAAAAAACACTAAAATTACAAAAAAAAAACAAAAAAAACTACCATTACAAAAAATAACAAAATTATCCAAAATAATAAAAATGATTCCTATTCTAATACCCTTAAAAAAAAAAAAAAAAAAAAAACACCCCAAAATAAAAAACCCTAATCTATAATAAACTACCAAGGGCCCTTAAAAGGGCCTTTTGTAGGGCATTGCCCTAAAGATAACAGCTCTTTTCCTACAAGAAAAACAAACACCCCCTAACAAATATACAAACCCCCACGTCCCAAACACACAAAATAAAAATAAAGTATAACCTAATCTACCAATTGCCCTGAAAGGGGCATTTGTATGGGCATTCAGCTCTTTTTCCTGCCCTTAAAAGGACATTCAGCTCTTTTATGAAATGCCCAACCCCTAATCTAAAAATAAAAACCCACCCCAAAACGAAAAAAAAAAAACATTACACAAAATAACAAACAAATTATCCGAAATAATAAAAATGATTCCTATTCTAATACCCATTTAAAAAAAAAAAAAAAACACCCCACAATAAAAGAAACCTAATCTAGAATAAAAACTATATATAAAAAATATAATTAGTGCGCCAGCGGTCAAGAAGTTACTGACACTAATACAATGAATTGTAAAGTGTTTGTGAAAAGACAATCAAAATAGTGTTGGTTGCAAAAATAAAATTAATTTAAAGTGATTCCTATGTAGACACTCAGATAACATTGAATGCTAGTGGATTAATATGGTCATATCAATATACTCCTTAGCATAAAAGGGGTACTAACATTAAAATGCAAAACAATGGTCACTAATAGACACAATGATATAGTGATATCGTCCCAAAAAACAAAGTTCTTGAGGTTATAAATGTAATGGGTTTATTCTCCAAATCACATGAGGCAAGCACTTCTTCAAACGATCCCTGTTGGTGGCCCAGGGGGGGTAGATACTAAACAGAAAAGGAGATAAAAGAAGGCGCCAACATAGTGCGATTACCAGTGAGATGGGACACGCAGTGCAAGTAAAATCAAATACTCACAGGATAACAGACACTTGAGAAGTGTCACAAAAGCATCCTGGACCCTCTGAGTCGTCCAGCTGACTCCCACTCCACTGTGGTAATGAAACCGCTCGTCACTGCCAATCAAGGTAGCTACGCTGGTGGTCTCAGATCCGCTTTTTGTCTTGGCTGCAGTCAGTGTTGCAAAAGGGACTGGCTAAAAATCCACTCGATCCAGGATGTAGCAGTTCAAATCAGTATACTCCAAAGAGGAGTAAAACAGCCGGGCAAATTTGATATTAGTTGTAAAATGGCAAATCAAATATTACCAAAGGTAGAAAAGAAAGTTCGTGGCTACAATCTTAAAATATGTAAGACTTTAATGGCACAACGTTTCTCGGTCTGTACGTGACCGTTTCCTCAGGTGCATAAGTGTATAATACAACACATAAAAACCACGAACTTATAACAATCAGTACGGCGTCCTCAAATGCGCACCGCGCATGTGTGTAGGTGTGTCTAGATGCTGGGAGTTACACTTGCAACAAACTAACCAATAAGGTGCTTGAACTGATACACACCCTAATGGTTACGTAAATAGTGCATTATTTACCAATGCGGTGCTGATAGTAAACCGCACCATTTAATTTAAAAACAATAATATAGTTATATTTAATATAATCGTTAGGCGCAATAGACTCGTAGTCGCTAGAATTATGATATGTAGATAAAATTTTCCTATTGTTAAAAAGCAAATAACTACCAGATCGGGCACACCTACTAACATTGCATACATTTATTATGTTATGAACCTATATATAGCTGATAGCTACTAAAATACTAAATTAACATATATATATTTATAATGATACAAATGTTAAATTATCACACAAATTCTAAAGTGTAAAATCCCCAATCATGGGTATATCTAGATCCTCACATAAAAATATATATTTGTACATATTTCTAAAAATCACCATAAAATTACTATTAAAAGAGGATGCAATGTCTTAGAAATAAATAGAAAAATATTAAAAACAAATTACTCCTCTAGGGAGGATGCAGATAGATCCAACAAACTAATATATATACACACAGTCCTGTACCGAAGCGTCTCTGTAGAGGACTCAATTTCTAGATATTAAAATCTGTGTATGGCTATTCCAGAAATGTATACATAACTAAATAGTGTGTGCTACATAACCGCTGCAATGTGTCAGTCGATATACTTAAACTGGTTTTAATGGGTTAATGGACAGATATGTTATAATAGCTCCACTCTCCATGTTTAATGTATCTCTTTACAAAGTATGTGTGGTAGAAAAATGCCCCCATATTATATAGCAGGTGGTAAAAAAGAGATATATACAGGTTTATGGGGAATGAACAATAATCCTAGCTAAAACTAGCTTAGCAGATAAAATGGGATTGGGATACTCAAATATACTGGGAGAGGATAGTGAATATATTGCTTTCTCATTAGAGAGTATTTTATACTAAGTTACTATGCCTCTGGTTGGAGGATACACCTCCTATCGTTCTAGTATAGGATCTGCATATTTATGTGAATGCAGTCTTCATAGTTCTGACACGGGGATAATAACGCGCCGATACAAGGGATATGAACTTCTATATTTCATTTCTAATTTTAAACTAGTCTAATTGGTGTGGCGGATCAGGTGGGGGGGCCTAGATAGGGCTTATATTGAGGGATATCGAGGGCCTATATGTGGACTAAATACAGGTGGACTATATAAGGATGTTCAATTAAAAGCAGCCATGTCAATATTTGCATTTAAGCCAGCCGGGGACAGGGTGCGCATCTTCCAGATCCAAAAAGTCTCCCTTTGTCTTAGATGCAAATATCTGTTTCTGCCCCATTTGGGGTACACTTGTTCTAAAGGGAATATATTAAACGTATTAGATGTGTTAGTATGACATAAGTTGGCATGTCTAGGGACACTATGATTGGCAATGTTTTTACTAATGTTCCTTAAGTGTTCCCCCCATCTTTTTTTGAGGGGTCTCGAGGTTCTGCCCACGTACTGAACCCCACAGCTGCACTCTAGCAAATAGACTACAAATGCCGTATCACATGTAAAGTGTGATTTAATGTGAAATTTTTCTTTACTAGTATAAGACACAAATTCAGTTCTCTTACTATTCGTATATTGGCATAATCCACAGTTGGCTCTATTGCATTTAAAAAAACCTGGTTTACCTAAAAGCCTATTGCCTGTTTGACTTGTTTTTATATTTTTGTTATATGTCGAAACTCTTTTCTTCATTACAATTTTACTGGGAGCTAGTATATTTTTCAACGTGGGAGCACGTCTAAACGTACACACAGGTGATTCTCCTATACTCTCCCTTAACAGAGGGTCCCCTGATAGAATATGCCAGTATTTACCTAGAATATTTTTGATTTTATTATGATTATTGTTAAATTGTGTTATAAATCTGACTTTCTCATTCCCCTTGATCGATCCTCCAATTTGTGTAGTCCCCTTGTTTTTGATGAAGAAATCATCTCTGCATTTATTCCTGGCTCTCATGTAACTATTCTCAATAAGATCTAAAGGGTAATATTTCTCAATAAACCTTTTTTTCAAAATATTCGCTTGTATGTCATAACTGGCTAAATCAGTGCAATTCCTGCGAATTCTACAAAATTGATTGTAAGGAATATTTTTCTTCCAAGGTAAGTGGTGGTTGCTTTTATAGTTCAAATAACTATTAGCATCCACCGACTTAAAAAAAGTTTTGGTAGAGATCCTGCCTGTGGTATCCCATGTTAATATGAGATCCAGAAATTCTATACTTGTTGCATCAATTTTAGAGGTGAACTTAAGGCCCAATGAGTTATTATTTAGACTATCCATAAAATTCTGAGCTAATGAGATGTCCCCATCCCAAATAAATAAGAGGTCATCTATAAAACGGCCATAGAAGACCAGGTTCGCCCCATAGGAGGAAGAATATATATATTGTTCCTCAAAGAATCCCATAAAGAGATTAGCAAAACTAGGGGCGAACCTGGTCCCCATGGCCGTTCCCCTGATCTGCAGATAAAATTTCTCCTGATATACAAAATAATTATTTTTCAATACAAAAGATATACATTCCAATAAAAAATCCCTTTGTTTGACTGGAATGTATATGTCTCTCTCTAGGTAATGTTTAATGGCTTGGATTCCCAAATGGTGTGTAATGTTGGAGTACAAAGCAGAGACATCACAGGTCAGCCAGACCAAGTCTCTCCCTTCTTTATTAATACTGGATAACTTATATATTAGGTCTGGTGTATCTTTAATGTAGGATTTTAAGGTGATCACATATTTCTTTAAAAAGGAATCGACATATTCAGATAAATTGCATGTTAAATTGTCAATTCCTGATATGATGGGCCTCCCTGGAGGGTCTACCATACTCTTGTGAATCTTAGGGAGGTGATAGTAATATGCCAAGTTAGGTGCATATGGTATTAAATAATCTCTCTCTTTCTTTGTGAGTATTCCCTCTAACCAGCCAGCATCAACCATTTTAATCAGATTTGTTAGAAATTTTGCTGTGGGATTGAATGTTAATAATTTATAATACTCAGTGTCCAAGAGTATACGGTCAGCTTCTTTAATGTAATCTTGAATGTTTTGTATTACTATCCCCCCTCCCTTGTCAGCCTGTCTAATTGCCAGATTATTGTTGGTTGCCAGTCTAGATAAAGCTGTTAATTCATAAGTATTCAGATTGGGATTCTTTATATTATTTTCAGAAAGTTTGCCGAATTCTTCAAGAACCAGATTTTGAAAAATTTCTAAGCTGGTTCCTGTGCAAGGGGGATTAAAATTGGATTTTGGGGTCAAGTCAGAGTGTAGGTAGTTGTCAAATAGTTCGTCACATAATGTCTCAGGCTCAAAATAAATGATATCTGTCAAGGGCCTTTCTGCCATTTCATTAGTTAAAATAGGTGCATGACCAGTGCCTTTAAGTTTTTTCTCACAAAAATATCTTTGGATAGACAATTTTCGCACAAATTTGTTCAGATCTACGAATAATTCGAACAAATTGTGGTTTTTGGAGGGGCAGAAAGAGAGTCCTCTATTGAGAACTCTCACCTCCTCATTGGTTAAAATGTGATCAGATAAATTAAAGATGTTCTCCCTCATTCGTTTAAATTTCTCCTTTTGGGATGACTTAGCTCTCCCTCTGCTGCCACGTTGGCGTACGATCTTTTTTTCGGAGTAGTTATTACATTCTCTCTTTCTGGGCCTCTTTCTAATTGTTTCAATCGTATTGGTGTGTGTCTTACCTGCGGGGAGTTGTGCGGTAATCTCTGTGCCTGATGAAAAACCTGCTGACTGTTAGTGTGTTCTCTCTCATGTCTTTGTGTAAAGTTACTGTTATTCGCCATATGGCTTTTATCCTCATTATGATAATTATTCCTGGATGTATAGGTATTATGATCCCTTGTGTTATCTGAAAACTGGTGAGGTCTATACTGTTGGTGACCAAATTCGTTTTGATGATCCCTGTTGGACCAACGTCTCCATTCATTAGTATAATTATTCTTAGGCGTATAATAATGATTATCGACCCCTCTCTCTTGGTGGGAAGCCTGATTCCAATAGTTGGATGAATAATTGCTGTTACTAGCAGAAGACCTCCTATCTCCATTAGGGTTGTTATTCCTAAACTGGACATTTGACCCAGGTGTCTGTCCTAGTTTCATTAGATGTAGACTCCTGGTTTTCAGCTTCTTCTGCTTTATTACTAGAATATACATCATATACTTTGTCTTCTAGATAATCTTGTTCATCCCTTGCTAACTTTTTAATTTTGGTGGATACAATTTTCTTTTGGAAAACATCAGATTTATCTTGTACTTCTTGGGTAAATTTAGCATAATCTGTACTAGACTCAAACTTCAGTAAGTTTTTTTGGATTTCCTCTATCTCTGTCTCAGTTTTGTTTAAAAGAGTCTCCCGATATTCAATTAAAAGATCTATAAGCTTGAATGAACATTCAGTTAAAATACTAAGCCATTTAGTGGTTAGTTCAGGGTCCTGTTTAAAAGAACATTGTTTAGATATCCTCAAACCCCTGGGTAAATGCCCCCTTTCTTTATATTTACGAAGTGTATCTATGTCCCACCAATGTCTGTGTTCATTTTTTAGAGCTTCCTCAAGTTTATGAAATAATTGAACCATAGATAGATCACTAGTAGATTCATTACACATATCTATAGCGTTTTCATTGCAACTTATGGCTTTTCTATTATTGATCCTTTGATCTTTACTCTGCATTTTACTAGTAAGTGGTGTGCTCTTATAAAAAATATATATATATATGTGTACGTGATGTATACACAATATATCGTAATATAAATGAAAAATGTATGATATACAAAGTGTTCTAGTGTTGTGAATTCAATAGGTGATTGTTGGTGCTAATCAAAATACCAAAATCATAAAATCGTGTGAATATGTGCAAACTCTCGTGAATGAGTGTTGGTGGTTTCCACTAAATGAGGTGTATAATCAGATAATACCTCTGCTAGTAAGCTGTTGCTCAGGTGGGTATGCTTAATATTAAGTGGTCAAAGTAACCCACAATTACCAATATTTCAAGTGTAACATTCAGACCCTGTCGCAACCTAATCAATTCCCAAATGTGTGAACAAAAACTATATATAAAAAATATAATTAGTGCGCCAGCGGTCAAGAAGTTACTGACACTAATACAATGAATTGTAAAGTGTTTGTGAAAAGACAATCAAAATAGTGTTGGTTGCAAAAATAAAATTAATTTAAAGTGATTCCTATGTAGACACTCAGATAACATTGAATGCTAGTGGATTAATATGGTCATATCAATATACTCCTTAGCATAAAAGGGGTACTAACATTAAAATGCAAAACAATGGTCACTAATAGACACAATGATATAGTGATATCGTCCCAAAAAACAAAGTTCTTGAGGTTATAAATGTAATGGGTTTATTCTCCAAATCACATGAGGCAAGCACTTCTTCAAACGATCCCTGTTGGTGGCCCGGGGGGGTAGATACTAAACAGAAAAGGAGATAAAAGAAGGCGCCAACATAGTGCGATTACCAGTGAGATGGGACACGCAGTGCAAGTAAAATCAAATACTCACAGGATAACAGACACTTGAGAAGTGTCACAAAAGCATCCTGGACCCTCTGAGTCGTCCAGCTGACTCCCACTCCACTGTGGTAATGAAACCGCTCGTCACTGCCAATCAAGGTAGCTACGCTGGTGGTCTCAGATCCGCTTTTTGTCTTGGCTGCAGTCAGTGTTGCAAAAGGGACTGGCTAAAAATCCACTCGATCCAGGATGTAGCAGTTCAAATCAGTATACTCCAAAGAGGAGTAAAACAGCCGGGCAAATTTGATATTAGTTGTAAAATGGCAAATCAAATATTACCAAAGGTAGAAAAGAAAGTTCGTGGCTACAATCTTAAAATATGTAAGACTTTAATGGCACAACGTTTCTCGGTCTGTACGTGACCGTTTCCTCAGGTGCATAAGTGTATAATACAACACATAAAAACCACGAACTTATAACAATCAGTACGGCGTCCTCAAATGCGCACCGCGCATGTGTGTAGGTGTGTCTAGATGCTGGGAGTTACACTTGCAACAAACTAACCAATAAGGTGCTTGAACTGATACACACCCTAATGGTTACGTAAATAGTGCATTATTTACCAATGCGGTGCTGATAGTAAACCGCACCATTTAATTTAAAAACAATAATATAGTTATATTTAATATAATCGTTAGGCGCAATAGACTCGTAGTCGCTAGAATTATGATATGTAGATAAAATTTTCCTATTGTTAAAAAGCAAATAACTACCAGATCGGGCACACCTACTAACATTGCATACATTTATTATGTTATGAACCTATATATAGCTGATAGCTACTAAAATACTAAATTAACATATATATATTTATAATGATACAAATGTTAAATTATCACACAAATTCTAAAGTGTAAAATCCCCAATCATGGGTATATCTAGATCCTCACATAAAAATATATATTTGTACATATTTCTAAAAATCACCATAAAATTACTATTAAAAGAGGATGCAATGTCTTAGAAATAAATAGAAAAATATTAAAAACAAATTACTCCTCTAGGGAGGATGCAGATAGATCCAACAAACTAATATATATACACACAGTCCTGTACCGAAGCGTCTCTGTAGAGGACTCAATTTCTAGATATTAAAATCTGTGTATGGCTATTCCAGAAATGTATACATAACTAAATAGTGTGTGCTACATAACCGCTGCAATGTGTCAGTCGATATACTTAAACTGGTTTTAATGGGTTAATGGACAGATATGTTATAATAGCTCCACTCTCCATGTTTAATGTATCTCTTTACAAAGTATGTGTGGTAGAAAAATGCCCCCATATTATATAGCAGGTGGTAAAAAAGAGATATATACAGGTTTATGGGGAATGAACAATAATCCTAGCTAAAACTAGCTTAGCAGATAAAATGGGATTGGGATACTCAAATATACTGGGAGAGGATAGTGAATATATTGCTTTCTCATTAGAGAGTATTTTATACTAAGTTACTATGCCTCTGGTTGGAGGATACACCTCCTATCGTTCTAGTATAGGATCTGCATATTTATGTGAATGCAGTCTTCATAGTTCTGACACGGGGATAATAACGCGCCGATACAAGGGATATGAACTTCTATATTTCATTTCTAATTTTAAACTAGTCTAATTGGTGTGGCGGATCAGGTGGGGGGGCCTAGATAGGGCTTATATTGAGGGATATCGAGGGCCTATATGTGGACTAAATACAGGTGGACTATATAAGGATGTTCAATTAAAAGCAGCCATGTCAATATTTGCATTTAAGCCAGCCGGGGACAGGGTGCGCATCTTCCAGATCCAAAAAGTCTCCCTTTGTCTTAGATGCAAATATCTGTTTCTGCCCCATTTGGGGTACACTTGTTCTAAAGGGAATATATTAAACGTATTAGATGTGTTAGTATGACATAAGTTGGCATGTCTAGGGACACTATGATTGGCAATGTTTTTACTAATGTTCCTTAAGTGTTCCCCCCATCTTTTTTTGAGGGGTCTCGAGGTTCTGCCCACGTACTGAACCCCACAGCTGCACTCTAGCAAATAGACTACAAATGCCGTATCACATGTAAAGTGTGATTTAATGTGAAATTTTTCTTTACTAGTATAAGACACAAATTCAGTTCTCTTACTATTCGTATATTGGCATAATCCACAGTTGGCTCTATTGCATTTAAAAAAACCTGGTTTACCTAAAAGCCTATTGCCTGTTTGACTTGTTTTTATATTTTTGTTATATGTCGAAACTCTTTTCTTCATTACAATTTTACTGGGAGCTAGTATATTTTTCAACGTGGGAGCACGTCTAAACGTACACACAGGTGATTCTCCTATACTCTCCCTTAACAGAGGGTCCCCTGATAGAATATGCCAGTATTTACCTAGAATATTTTTGATTTTATTATGATTATTGTTAAATTGTGTTATAAATCTGACTTTCTCATTCCCCTTGATCGATCCTCCAATTTGTGTAGTCCCCTTGTTTTTGATGAAGAAATCATCTCTGCATTTATTCCTGGCTCTCATGTAACTATTCTCAATAAGATCTAAAGGGTAATATTTCTCAATAAACCTTTTTTTCAAAATATTCGCTTGTATGTCATAACTGGCTAAATCAGTGCAATTCCTGCGAATTCTACAAAATTGATTGTAAGGAATATTTTTCTTCCAAGGTAAGTGGTGGTTGCTTTTATAGTTCAAATAACTATTAGCATCCACCGACTTAAAAAAAGTTTTGGTAGAGATCCTGCCTGTGGTATCCCATGTTAATATGAGATCCAGAAATTCTATACTTGTTGCATCAATTTTAGAGGTGAACTTAAGGCCCAATGAGTTATTATTTAGACTATCCATAAAATTCTGAGCTAATGAGATGTCCCCATCCCAAATAAATAAGAGGTCATCTATAAAACGGCCATAGAAGACCAGGTTCGCCCCATAGGAGGAAGAATATATATATTGTTCCTCAAAGAATCCCATAAAGAGATTAGCAAAACTAGGGGCGAACCTGGTCCCCATGGCCGTTCCCCTGATCTGCAGATAAAATTTCTCCTGATATACAAAATAATTATTTTTCAATACAAAAGATATACATTCCAATAAAAAATCCCTTTGTTTGACTGGAATGTATATGTCTCTCTCTAGGTAATGTTTAATGGCTTGGATTCCCAAATGGTGTGTAATGTTGGAGTACAAAGCAGAGACATCACAGGTCAGCCAGACCAAGTCTCTCCCTTCTTTATTAATACTGGATAACTTATATATTAGGTCTGGTGTATCTTTAATGTAGGATTTTAAGGTGATCACATATTTCTTTAAAAAGGAATCGACATATTCAGATAAATTGCATGTTAAATTGTCAATTCCTGATATGATGGGCCTCCCTGGAGGGTCTACCATACTCTTGTGAATCTTAGGGAGGTGATAGTAATATGCCAAGTTAGGTGCATATGGTATTAAATAATCTCTCTCTTTCTTTGTGAGTATTCCCTCTAACCAGCCAGCATCAACCATTTTAATCAGATTTGTTAGAAATTTTGCTGTGGGATTGAATGTTAATAATTTATAATACTCAGTGTCCAAGAGTATACGGTCAGCTTCTTTAATGTAATCTTGAATGTTTTGTATTACTATCCCCCCTCCCTTGTCAGCCTGTCTAATTGCCAGATTATTGTTGGTTGCCAGTCTAGATAAAGCTGTTAATTCATAAGTATTCAGATTGGGATTCTTTATATTATTTTCAGAAAGTTTGCCGAATTCTTCAAGAACCAGATTTTGAAAAATTTCTAAGCTGGTTCCTGTGCAAGGGGGATTAAAATTGGATTTTGGGGTCAAGTCAGAGTGTAGGTAGTTGTCAAATAGTTCGTCACATAATGTCTCAGGCTCAAAATAAATGATATCTGTCAAGGGCCTTTCTGCCATTTCATTAGTTAAAATAGGTGCATGACCAGTGCCTTTAAGTTTTTTCTCACAAAAATATCTTTGGATAGACAATTTTCGCACAAATTTGTTCAGATCTACGAATAATTCGAACAAATTGTGGTTTTTGGAGGGGCAGAAAGAGAGTCCTCTATTGAGAACTCTCACCTCCTCATTGGTTAAAATGTGATCAGATAAATTAAAGATGTTCTCCCTCATTCGTTTAAATTTCTCCTTTTGGGATGACTTAGCTCTCCCTCTGCTGCCACGTTGGCGTACGATCTTTTTTTCGGAGTAGTTATTACATTCTCTCTTTCTGGGCCTCTTTCTAATTGTTTCAATCGTATTGGTGTGTGTCTTACCTGCGGGGAGTTGTGCGGTAATCTCTGTGCCTGATGAAAAACCTGCTGACTGTTAGTGTGTTCTCTCTCATGTCTTTGTGTAAAGTTACTGTTATTCGCCATATGGCTTTTATCCTCATTATGATAATTATTCCTGGATGTATAGGTATTATGATCCCTTGTGTTATCTGAAAACTGGTGAGGTCTATACTGTTGGTGACCAAATTCGTTTTGATGATCCCTGTTGGACCAACGTCTCCATTCATTAGTATAATTATTCTTAGGCGTATAATAATGATTATCGACCCCTCTCTCTTGGTGGGAAGCCTGATTCCAATAGTTGGATGAATAATTGCTGTTACTAGCAGAAGACCTCCTATCTCCATTAGGGTTGTTATTCCTAAACTGGACATTTTTCTTTTTGTCTTTAGGTTTTCTATAATTAACTTTGACCCAGGTGTCTGTCCTAGTTTCATTAGATGTAGACTCCTGGTTTTCAGCTTCTTCTGCTTTATTACTAGAATATACATCATATACTTTGTCTTCTAGATAATCTTGTTCATCCCTTGCTAACTTTTTAATTTTGGTGGATACAATTTTCTTTTGGAAAACATCAGATTTATCTTGTACTTCTTGGGTAAATTTAGCATAATCTGTACTAGACTCAAACTTCAGTAAGTTTTTTTGGATTTCCTCTATCTCTGTCTCAGTTTTGTTTAAAATTCTCATTAGCTCAGAATTTTATGGATAGTCTAAATAATAACTCATTGGGCCTTAAGTTCACCTCTAAAATTGATGCAACAAGTATAGAATTTCTGGATCTCATATTAACATGGGATACCACAGGCAGGATCTCTACCAAAACTTTTTTTAAGTCGGTGGATGCTAATAGTTATTTGAACTATAAAAGCAACCACCACTTACCTTGGAAGAAAAATATTCCTTACAATCAATTTTGTAGAATTCGCAGGAATTGCACTGATTTAGCCAGTTATGACATACAAGCGAATATTTTGAAAAAAAGGTTTATTGAGAAATATTACCCTTTAGATCTTATTGAGAATAGTTACATGAGAGCCAGGAATAAATGCAGAGATGATTTCTTCATCAAAAACAAGGGGACTACACAAATTGGAGGATCGATCAAGGGGAATGAGAAAGTCAGATTTATAACACAATTTAACAATAATCATAATAAAATCAAAAATATTCTAGGTAAATACTGGCATATTCTATCAGGGGACCCTCTGTTAAGGGAGAGTATAGGAGAATCACCTGTGTGTACGTTTAGACGTGCTCCCACGTTGAAAAATATACTAGCTCCCAGTAAAATTGTAATGAAGAAAAGAGTTTCGACATATAACAAAAATATAAAAACAAGTCAAACAGGCAATAGGCTTTTAGGTAAACCAGGTTTTTTTAAATGCAATAGAGCCAACTGTGGATTATGCCAATATACGAATAGTAAGAGAACTGAATTTGTGTCTTATACTAGTAAAGAAAAATTTCACATTAAATCACACTTTACATGTGATACGGCATTTGTAGTCTATTTGCTAGAGTGCAGCTGTGGGGTTCAGTACGTGGGCAGAACCTCGAGACCCCTCAAAAAAAGATGGGGGGAACACTTAAGGAACATTAGTAAAAACATTGCCAATCATAGTGTCCCTAGACATGCCAACTTATGTCATACTAACACATCTAATACGTTTAATATATTCCCTTTAGAACAAGTGTACCCCAAATGGGGCAGAAACAGATATTTGCATCTAAGACAAAGGGAGACTTTTTGGATCTGGAAGATGCGCACCCTGTCCCCGGCTGGCTTAAATGCAAATATTGACATGGCTGCTTTTAATTGAACATCCTTATATAGTCCACATGTATTTAGTCCACATATAGGCCCTCGATATCCCTCAATATAAGCCCTATCTAGGCCCCCCCACCTGATCCGCCACACCAATTAGACTAGTTTAAAATTAGAAATGAAATATAGAAGTTCATATCCCTTGTATCGGCGCGTTATTATCCCCGTGTCAGAACTATGAAGACTGCATTCACAGAAATATGCAGATCCTATACTAGAACGATAGGAGGTGTATCCTCCAACCAGAGGCATAGTAACTTAGTATAAAATACTCTCTAATGAGAAAGCAATATATTCACTATCCTCTCCCAGTATATTTGAGTATCCCAATCCCATTTTATCTGCTAAGCTAGTTTTAGCTAGGATTATTGTTCATTCCCCATAAACCTGTATATATCTCTTTTTTACCACCTGCTATATAATATGGGGGCATTTTTCTACCACACATACTTTGTAAAGAGATACATTAAACATGGAGAGTGGAGCTATTATAACATATCTGTCCATTAACCCATTAAAACCAGTTTAAGTATATCGACTGACACATTGCAGCGGTTATGTAGCACACACTATTTAGTTATGTATACATTTCTGGAATAGCCATACACAGATTTTAATATCTAGAAATTGAGTCCTCTACAGAGACGCTTCGGTACAGGACTGTGTGTATATATATTAGTTTGTTGGATCTATCTGCATCCTCCCTAGAGGAGTAATTTGTTTTTAATATTTTTCTATTTATTTCTAAGACATTGCATCCTCTTTTAATAGTAATTTTATGGTGATTTTTAGAAATATGTACAAATATATATTTTTATGTGAGGATCTAGATATACCCATGATTGGGGATTTTACACTTTAGAATTTGTGTGATAATTTAACATTTGTATCATTATAAATATATATATGTTAATTTAGTATTTTAGTAGCTATCAGCTATATATAGGTTCATAACATAATAAATGTATGCAATGTTAGTAGGTGTGCCCGATCTGGTAGTTATTTGCTTTTTAACAATAGGAAAATTTTATCTACATATCATAATTCTAGCGACTACGAGTCTATTGCGCCTAACGATTATATTAAATATAACTATATTATTGTTTTTAAATTAAATGGTGCGGTTTACTATCAGCACCGCATTGGTAAATAATGCACTATTTACGTAACCATTAGGGTGTGTATCAGTTCAAGCACCTTATTGGTTAGTTTGTTGCAAGTGTAACTCCCAGCATCTAGACACACCTACACACATGCGCGGTGCGCATTTGAGGACGCCGTACTGATTGTTATAAGTTCGTGGTTTTTATGTGTTGTATTATACACTTATGCACCTGAGGAAACGGTCACGTACAGACCGAGAAACGTTGTGCCATTAAAGTCTTACATATTTTAAGATTGTAGCCACGAACTTTCTTTTCTACCTTTGGTAATATTTGATTTGCCATTTTACAACTAATATCAAATTTGCCCGGCTGTTTTACTCCTCTTTGGAGTATACTGATTTGAACTGCTACATCCTGGATCGAGTGGATTTTTAGCCAGTCCCTTTTGCAACACTGACTGCAGCCAAGACAAAAAGCGGATCTGAGACCACCAGCGTAGCTACCTTGATTGGCAGTGACGAGCGGTTTCATTACCACAGTGGAGTGGGAGTCAGCTGGACGACTCAGAGGGTCCAGGATGCTTTTGTGACACTTCTCAAGTGTCTGTTATCCTGTGAGTATTTGATTTTACTTGCACTGCGTGTCCCATCTCACTGGTAATCGCACTATGTTGGCGCCTTCTTTTATCTCCTTTTCTGTTTAGTAATCTAGAATAAACTACCAATAGCCCTTAAAAGGGCCTTTTGTAGGGCATTGCCCTAAAGATATCAGCTCTTTTTCTGAAAAAAATACAAAGACCCACTAACATTACATTTGAACAGCCAATAGAATTTTAGCAGCCCTAATTCCTATTGGGCAATTCAAAATTTTCAGCCAATAGGAATAAAATGGTACCCCCAGTATAAAAGGGGTACCTTGCATTTCAATCCTCAGTGTGCGACGGACGATCACATGAAGAGGACTTCTGCCTTTGCGCATCGACCACTCCGCCTCCGCAGGGATGAAGAAGATGCCGGTCCCGCGATGGATGAAGATGGAGCCACATGGATGAAGACCTCGGGGTTAGTGTTAGAACTTTTTTAACTTTTTGGGGTGTATTTTTTTTTTTTTTTTAGTTTAGGCTTTTCTTAAAAGAGCTAAATGCGCTTTTAAGGACAATGCCCATACAAATGCCCTTTTCAGGGCAAGGGGTATCTTAGGTTTTTGATAGAGTTAGGTTATTTTATTTTGGGGGGTTGGTTGGGTGGTGGGTTTTACTGTTGGGGGTCTTTGTATTTTCTTTACAGGTAAAAGAGCTGTTTAACTTAGGGCAATGCCCTACAAAAGGCCCTTTTAAGGGCTATTGGTATTTTATTGTAGGCTAGGTTTTTTTTATTTTGGGTGGGTTTTTTTATTTTATAGGACCTTTAAATTAGGTGTAATTCTTTTTATTTTTGATAATTTAGTTTGTTATTTTTTGTAATTTAGTATTTTTTATTTTTTGTAATTAGATATTTTGTAATTTTTATAGTAGTGTTATGATTTTTTTAATGTGTATTTTAGTTTTATTTAGTTGGTAGTTAGTTTAATTTTAGTTTAATAGTTATATTAGTTTAATTGTTAGTTTAAACTTAGTTTTTTTAATTTGACAGGTAAGTTTTAATTTAATTTAAGATAGGGAAACTGTAATTTTAATATAAAGTTAGGGGGGCGTTAGGTTTAGGGGTTACTAGTTTAAATTAGTTTATTGGGATGTGGGGGCTTTCGGTTTAGGGGTTAATAGTTTAATTTAGTATATTTCATTGTGGGCGGCTTCTGGTTTATGGGTTAATAGTTTAATTTAGTATATTTCGTTATGGGGGCTTGCGGTTTAGGGGTTAATAGATTTATTATAGTGGCGTTGGCTGTGAGCGGCGGAATAGGGGTTAATATCTTTATTATAGTGTGGGCGATGTTGGGGTGCAGGGGAATAGGGGTTAATAAGTTTAGTATAGTAGTGACGATGTCAGGGAGCGGTGGAATAGGGGTTAATAAATTTTATTAGTGGCGGCGATGTTGGGAGCGGCAGATTAGGGGATAAGTTTAATATAGTGTTTGCGATGTGGGAGAGCCTCGGTTTAGGGGTTAATAGGTAGTTTATGGGCGTTTAGTGTACTTTGTAACAGTTTAGTTATGAGTTTTATGTAACAGTATTGTTGCAAAAAACTCATAATTACTGCTCTCAGATTGTGAAACGAATCTTGTCGGTATAGACTGAAACGCAAGCTTTTTAGCCTCATCGCAAAACTCGTAATGGCTGGGCTAAAAGGCTTGCGGTACAGCTATACCGACAAGACTTGTAATGGCTGCGGTGCTGTTTTAACGCTGAAATTACCATTTTTTTCAGCGTTAAAACCCGAACGCAAAACTTGTAATCTAGGTGAATAACATTTATATTGCCCCACTCCTGTATACCATTCTCAAATAATTACTAAAATATATTCTATGACAACTGTGTATATGTCTGTAATACATTTACTGTTTTTCTCATATCGGGTAATATTCACATAATCTATAGATGACTAAACAAAGACATTTTACTTATAGCATTTAAGCCAATATCAGCCAAAAACACACTGTATTCATGAGAGCATCTGTCACCAAATCAGAAGCAGATACATTTACAGAGGGCTTTGATATATTTTTGGGTAAATACAGTACCTATGAATATGACAGCTGATGTAGCAATGTTAGACAATTTGTCACCGATGACTTGGCAGGTATTCTATTATAATTTTAGGAAATTTAGGGGATCTTTGAATGATAAACAATAGATTTTTGTTCTCTTTCAGCCTCGTATATTATGCAACTGAGAAGCAAACACACAAATGTGATCTGATGGGATTTTCCTTTTTCTGCTAAAGTGCAGAAATATTCACATGTCCAGGACACAGGCTGTGTGCTGCAAACAGCTACTGTAATAAATCAACAGATGTAAAGCAGGTGTACAGCAGATGCTACATAAAGGTTATACACAAACTATACCTTCAGGATGGGCTCCATATAAGGACGGATAAGACGTGGGGCATTGGATACAAGGTGCCCCAACATGCGAGCACTTTGTTCTTTATTCCTGCCGACTCCACTGTGTTCCAGCTCCGTAAGAATCTAAAGGAAATAAGCATGAACCTCTTGATGCAAATAGTTATGAAGGCTACAAAACTGGTATTTAAAGGGACAGTGTACTCTAAAATTGTTTTCCCTTAATGTGTTTCCAACGATTTGTTTGTTATACCAGTTGCAGAGTATAAAATGCATGACAAATTGCTTATTTGGGTTTATTTTTCTATATGAAATATCTGGTTTTGTTCTTTTAAACCACAACCCACTAAAATGAGTTGAGCTTGCGTAGAAATTAGATCTCCTTATTTTATCACTTTCTGTACACCCACATGCTTCTTTATATTATCTCTGTCTGTATACCAAAGCCCAATACTTAGGAGAGATACAGCTAATAAAACATACATTTTTTTTAGTTGTTCTCTCTACCTCCAACTGGGGGTGTAATTTCTGCTATGTTTACACATCTGTTTTATAGCCGATACTTAAAGGGACACTGAACCCAAATTTTTTCTTTCATGATTCAGATAGAGCATGAAATTTTAAACAACTTTCTAATTTACTCCTATTATCAAATTTTCTTCATTCTCTTGGTATCTTTATTTGAAATGCAAGAATGTAAGTTTAGATGCCGGACCATTTTTGGTGAACAACCTGGGTTGTCCTTGCTGATTCATGGATACATTCATCCACCAATAAAACAGTGCTGTCCAGAGTACTGAACAAAAAAAAAAAAAAAAAAAAGCTTAAATGCCTTCTTTTTCAAATAAAGATAGTAAGAGAACAAAGAAAATTGATATATCAAATTTTCTTTGTTTTCTTGCTATCTTTATTTAAAAAGCAGGAATGTGATGCATAGGAGCCGGCCCATTTTTCATTGAGAACCTGGGTTATGCTTGCTTATTGGTGGGTAAATGTAAGCCTCAAATAAGCAAGCTCTATCCATGGTGCTGAACCTAAAATGGGCTGGCTGCTAAGATTTTCATCCCTGCTTTAAAATAAAGATAGAAACAAAAAGAAGAAAAATTGATATTAGAGGTAAATTAGAAAGTTGATTAACATTTCATGCTCTATCTGAATCATGAAAGAAACAATTTGGGTTCAGTGTCCCTTTAAGTATAGAAACTTTCACTCTAGGTGGGGATACCACAGGCAAAGTCAGCTATTTCAAATGAGGATATAAAGGTAAAGGAATGATCCGTAAATAATTTAATACACTCTCAGCAGGTAAAGTGGATCATTGGGAACAAAATAAAGAGGAGGGTAAACTAACTGTCCCATTATTAATAATAAAAAAGCAACAACAGAAATAAGTGAATAATAAATTGAAGAAGAAAACATTTAATAGATAACGCTCATTCAGACAGTTGATAACTCTATTTTTGCAGTTTTGTCTGGATTTCTATCTAAACTTTCTTAGACTTGGGGCTACTAGATATCAGTTAATCACAAAATAGCAAAACCACACAAAACCTTGTGCGATAAATTAGCTGAGAATTTATAAAGAAACTAAACACAGTAGAGACATTAAATTAATATCCCCTAAGGGTAAGTTATGAAGCATTTGTTAAGAAAGATAATTATTCTTCTACAAACATGTACATTATAGACACTGTAATAAGACTATTTACCTGGATAAGCATCTTGCGCAGAAACGGCATGACAAAAGCAGGGTTCATGCTGCTCAGACGTCCGATGGTGCAGATCGCAAGCTCGCGGATCTCAAACACTTCATCATTCAGGGCCACAAACAGAGCTTGAAGGTTTTCTGCCTGTGCCAGGTGAGTATCAAAACGCTCATCCAAAGAGGCCAACACACAGTAGCGGATGTCGGGATCTGGCAGTCAGAGAATAAGGAAGTGGAATTGAGACTTTACTGCATTTAAAGGGACAGTATACACCAATTTACATATAACTGAATGTAATAGACACTACTATAAAGAAGAATATGCACAGACACTGATCTAAAAATCCAGTATAAAACCTTTTAAACAATTACTTAAAAGCTCTCCGTTTAGCACTGTTAATGAGTTTAGCTGGGAAACCCATTGAAAGGGGCTGGGTAAACAAGAAAAGCAGACATTCCCCCACCCCTCATATAAAAAATAAATAACATAAACAGGAGCAGCAGGAATCTGTAGACATCAGTATACATCTGACACTGTGGGGCTTGGTTAGGAGTCTGGCTTATTTTTTAAGAACATTTTGCTGATTTTCAAACTATACATTTTTATAAAAACACTACCAGATGGGCTATGTAAAACATAATTTATGCTTACCTGATAAATTCCTTTCTTCTGTAGTGTGATCAGTCCACGGGTCATCATTACTTCTGGGATATTACTCCTCCCCAACAGGAAGTGCAAGAGGATTCACCCAGCAGAGCTGCATATAGCTCCTCCCCTCTACGTCACTCCCAGTCATTCGACCAAGGACCAACGAGAAAGGAAAAGCCAAGGGTGAAGTGGTGACTGGAGTATAAATTAAAAAATATTTACCTGCCTTAAAAACAGGGCGGGCCGTGGACTGATCACACTACAGAAGAAAGGAATTTATCAGGTAAGCATAAATTATGTTTTCTTCTGTTAAGTGTGATCAATCCACGGGTCATCATTACTTCTGGGATACCAATACCAAAGCAAAAGTACACGGATGACGGGAGGGATAGGCAGGCTCTTTATACAGAAGGAACCACTGCCTGAAGAACCTTTCTCCCAAAAATAGCCTCCGATGAAGCAAAAGTGTCAAATTTGTAAAATTTGGAAAAAGTATGAAGCGAAGACCAAGTTGCAGCCTTGCAAATCTGTTCAACAGAGGCCTCATTCTTGAAGGCCCAAGTGGAAGCCACAGCTCTAGTAGAATGAGCTGTAATTCTTTCAGGAGGCTGCTGTCCAGCAGTCTCATAAGCTAAACGAATTATGCTACGAAGCCAAAAAGAAAGAGAGGTAGCGGAAGCTTTTTGACCTCTCCTCTGCCCAGAGTAAATGACAAACAGAGAAGACGTTTGTCGAAATTCCTTAGTTGCCTGTAAGTAAAATTTTAGAGCACGGACTACATCCAGGTTGTGCAGTAGACGTTCCTTCTTTGAAGAAGGATTTGGGCATAAAGAAGGAACAACAATCTCTTGATTGATATTCCTGTTAGTAACTACCTTAGGTAAGAACCCAGGTTTAGTACGCAGGACTACCTTATCCGAATGAAAAATCAAATAAGGAGAATCACAATGTAAGGCTGATAATTCAGAGACTCTTCGAGCCGAGGAAATAGCCATTAAAAATAGAACTTTCCAAGATAACAACTTTATATCAATGGAATGAAGGGGTTCAAACGGAACGCCCTGTAAAACATTAAGAACAAGGTTTAAACTCCATGGTGGAGCAACAGTTTTAAACACAGGCTTAATTCTGGCCAAAGCCTGACAAAAAGCCTGGACGTCAGGAACTTCTGACAGACGTTTGTGTAACAGAATGGACAGAGCTGAGATCTGTCCCTTTAGTGAACTAGCAGATAAACCCTTTTCTAAACCTTCTTGTAGAAAAGACAATATCCTAGGAATCCTAACCTTACTCCAAGAGTAACCTTTGGATTCGCACCAATATAGGTATTTACGCCATATCTTATGGTAAATCTTTCTGGTAACAGGTTTCCTAGCCTGTATTAAGGTATCAATAACTGACTCAGAAAATCCACGTCTTGATAAAATCAAGCGTTCAATTTCCAAGCAGTCAGCTTCAGAGAAGTTAGATTTTGATGTTTGAAGGGACCCTGTATCAGAAGGTCCTGTTTCAGAGGTAGAGACCAAGGTGGACAGGATGACATGTCCACCAGGTCTGCATACCAAGTCCTGCGTGGCCACGCAGGTGCTATTAGAATCACTGATGCTCTCTCTTGTTTGATTCTGGCAATCAATCGAGGAAGCAACGGGAAGGGTGGAAACACGTAAGCCATCCTGAAGTCCCAAGGTGCTGTCAGAGCATCTATCAGGACTGCTCCTGGATCCCTGGATCTGGACCCGTAACGAGGAAGCTTGGCGTTCTGTCGAGACGCCATGAGATCTATCTCTGGTTTGCCCCAACGTCGAAGTATTTGGGCAAAGACCTCCGGATGAAGTTCCCACTCCCCCGGATGAAAAGTCTGACGACTTAAGAAATCCGCCTCCCAGTTCTCCACTCCCGGGATGTGGATTGCTGACAGGTGGCAAGAGTGAGACTCTGCCCAGCAAATTATCTTTGATACTTCCATCATAGCTAGGGAGCTTCTTGTCCCTCCCTGATGGTTGATGTAAGCTACAGTCGTGATGTTGTCCGACTGAAACCTGATGAACCCCCGAGTTGTCAACTGGGGCCAAGCCAGGAGGGCATTGAGAACTGCTCTCAATTCCAGAATGTTTATTGGCAGGAGACTCTCCTCCTGACTCCATTGTCCCTGAGCCTTCAGAGAATTCCAGACGGCACCCCAACCTAGAAGGCTGGCGTCTGTTGTTACAATTGTCCAGTCTGGTCTGCTGAATGGCATCCCCCTGGACAGATGTGGCCGAGAAAGCCACCATAGAAGAGAATTTCTGGTCTCTTGATCCAGATTCAGAGAAGGGGATAAGTCTGAGTAATCCCCATTCCACTGACTTAGCATGCACAGTTGCAGTGGTCTGAGGTGTAAGCGTGCAAAGGGTACTATGTCCATTGCCGCTACCATTAAGCCGATTACCTCCATGCATTGAGCCACTGACGGGTGTTGAATGGAATGAAGGGTGCGGCAAGCACTTTGAAGTCTTGTTAGCCTGTCCTCTGTCAGGTAAATCTTCATTTCTACAGAATCTATAAGAGTCCCCAGGAAGGGAACTCTTGTGAGTGGGACGAGTGAACTTTTCTTTTCGTTCACCTTCCATCCATGTGACCTTAGAAATGCCAGCACTAACTCTGTATGAGACTTGGCAGTTTGAAAGCTTGAAGCTTGTATCAGAATGTCGTCTAGGTATGGAGCTACCGAGATTCCCCGCGGTCTTAGTACCGCCAGAAGAGCACCCAGAACCTTTGTGAAGATTCTTGGAGCTGTAGCCAATCCGAATGGAAGAGCCACAAACTGGTAATGCCTGTCTAGGAAGGCAAACCTTAGGTACCGATAATGATCTTTGTGAATCGGTATGTGAAGGTAAGCATCCTTTAAATCTACAGTGGTCATGTATTGACCCTCTTGGATCATAGGTAAAATTGTCCGAATAGTCTCCATCTTGAACGATGGAACTCTTAGGAATTTGTTTAGGATCTTTAAGTCCAGGATTGGTCTGAAAGTTCCCTCTTTTTTGGGAACCACAAACAGATTTGAGTAAAACCCCTGTCCCTGTTCCGATCGTGGAACTGGATGGATTACTCCCATTAACAAGAGCTCTTGTACGCAGCGTAGAAACGCCTCTTTCTTTGTCTGGATTGTTGACAATCTTGACAGATGAAATCTCTCTCTTGGAGGAGAGTATTTGAAGTCCAGAAGGTATCCCTGAGATATTATCTCTAGCGCCCAGGGATCCTGAACATCTCTTGCCCAAGCCTGGGCGAAGAGAGAAAGTCTGCCCCCCACTAGATCCGATCCCGGATCGGGGGCCCTCAATTCATGCTGTTTTAGGGGCAGCAGCAGGTTTCCTAGTCTGCTTGCCCTTGTTCCAGGACTGGTTAGGTTTCCAGCCTTGTCTGTAGCGAGCAACAGCTCCTTCCTGTTTTGGTGCAGAGGAAGTTGATGCTGCTCCTGCTTTGAAATTACGAAAGGAACGAAAATTAGACTGTCTAGTCTTGGCTTTGGCTTTGTCCTGAGGCAGGGCATGGCCTTTACCTCCTGTAATGTCAGCGATAATCTCTTTCAACCCGGGCCCGAATAAGGTCTGCCCTTTGAAAGGTATATTAAGCAATTTAGACTTAGAAGTAACATCAGCTGACCAGGATTTTAGCCACAGCGCCCTGCGTGCCTGAATGGCGAATCCTGAATTCTTTGCCGTAAGTTTAGTAAGATGTACTACGGCCTCCGAAATGAATGAATTAGCTAGTTTAAGGACTCTAAGCCTGTCCGTAATGTCGTCCAGAGTAGCTGAACCAATGTTCTCTTCCAGAGACTCAATCCAGAATGCCGCTGCAGCCGTGATCGGCGCAATGCATGCAAGGGGTTGCAATATAAAACCTTGTTGAACAAACATTTTCTTAAGGTAACCCTCTAACTTTTTATCCATTGGATCTGAAAAAGCACAGCTATCCTCCACCGGGATAGTGGTACGCTTAGCTAAGGTAGAAACTGCTCCCTCCACCTTAGGGACCGTTTGCCATAAGTCCCTTGTGGTGGCGTCTATTGGAAACATTTTTCTAAATATCGGAGGGGGTGAGAACGGCACACCGGGTCTATCCCACTCCTTAGTAACAATTTCAGTAAGTCTCTTAGGTATAGGAAAAACCTCAGTACTCGTCGGTACCGCAAAATATTTATCCAAACTACACATTTTCTCTGGTATTGCAACTGTGTTACAATCATTCAGAGCCGCTAACACCTCCCCTAGTAATACACGGAGGTTTTCCAGTTTAAATTTAAAATTTGAAATATCTGAATCCAGTCTGTTTGGATTAGAACCGTCACCCACAGAATGAAGTTCTCCGTCCTCATGTTCTGCCACCTGTGACGCAGTGTCTGACATGGCCCTAATATTATCAGCGCACTCTGTTCTCACCCCAGAGTGATCACGCTTACCTCTTAGTTCTGGTAATTTAGCCAAAACCTCAGTCATAACAGTAGCCATATCCTGTAATGTGATTTGTAATGGCCGCCCAGATGTACTCGGCGCTACAATATCACGCACCTCCCTCTGAGCGGGAGATGTAGGTACTGACACGTGAGGCGAGTTAGTCGGCATAACTCTCCCCTCGTTGTTTGGTGAAATTTGTTCAATTTGTACAGATTGACTTTTATTTAAAGTAGCATCAATACAGTTAGTACATAAATTTCTATTGGGCTCCACTTTGGCATTGCAACAAATGACACAGGTATCATCCTCTGAATCAGACATGTTTAACACACTAGCAAATAAACTTGCAACTTGGAAATACAATTCAATTAGAATAATATTAAAATGTACTGTGCCTTTAAGAAGCACAGAAGATCTATGACAGTTGAAAATTAATAAATTGAAACAGTTATAGCCTCAATCCTTGTAAACAACACAACTTTAGCAAAGGTTTAATCCCATTAGCAAAGATAACAAATTCTGAAAGCAGGAAACAAATTACAGAATAAACGTTTTTTATCTCAGTCAAACTATAATTCTCACAGCTCTGCTGAGAGAAATTACCTCCCTCAAAATAAGTTTTGAAGACCCCTGAGCTCTGTAGAGATGAACCGGATCATGCAGGGAATACAATGAGTTGCTGACTGAAATATTTGATGCATAGAAAAAGCGCCAAAAAACGGCCCCTCCCCCTCACACACAGCAGTGAGGGAGAACAGAAACTGTCAGAAAAACAGATTAAGCAACTGCCAAGTGGAAAAATAGTGCCCAAACATTTATTCACACAGTACCTCAGCAAATGAAAACGATTTTACATTCCAGCAAAAACGTTAAACATAATCTCTAGTTATTAAACAGCTTTATGTATTTCTTACAGTGTAATTCTAGTGAAGTACCATTCCCCAGAATACTGAAGTGTAAAGTATACATACATGACATTATATCGGTATGGCAGGATTTTCTCATCAATTCCATTGTCAGAAAATAAAAACTGCTACATACCTCTATGCAGATTCATCTGCCCGCTGTCCCCTGATCTGAAGTTTACCTCACTCCTCAGATGGCCGAGAACAGCAATATGATCTTAACTACTCCGGCTAAAATCATAGCAAAACTCTGGTAGATTCTTCTTCAAACTCTGCCAGAGAGGTAATAACACACTCCGGTGCTATTTTAAAATAACAAACTTTTGATTGAAGATATAAAACTAAGTATAATCACCATAGTCCTCTCACACATCCTATCTAGTCGTTGGGTGCAAGAGAATGACTGGGAGTGACGTAGAGGGGAGGAGCTATATGCAGCTCTGCTGGGTGAATCCTCTTGCACTTCCTGTTGGGGAGGAGTAATATCCCAGAAGTAATGATGACCCGTGGACTGATCACACTTAACAGAAGAAATAGATCATCTACAAAATATTTATGCAAAGAAATATCTAGTGTATAATGTCCCTTTTAAGATATCACTTTCCTTTTTCTCAGCAATAGCCTCTAACCAATAACTAACGTATACAATATGTAATCACTCTGCTAAGACCCATAGCTCCCTGATTCTCCCAAACCTCTGAGCACTACCTGCCCTCTCCCAACCGCCATATGTTTTTTACCAATCACAACTAACACATCCATTGTGATTATAAGACTAATCTGTGCCTTATTCTAATGCTGTAACCTCTCTAGTGCTATTTCCCAACACCCAGCACTGGTGAATATAAACCCTATAGCTACACACATTACTCTCAGGTTACTCAGAAGTACCTCACTCAAACACATTTATTTTTTCTGAAAGAAATTCTTCTACCAAATCACAATTTCGCACTGACCAGGCCCGAGGCTTTTATAATATCCCCCCCCCTTTTTCATATCACTGACCTTTAGCTTATAAGTTGAAGAACATATATGTACTTTGTATAAAGGTTTATTAGTTAGTAAAAGTCACTGAAGACTCCTCTCCTTTTGTTTAAAATGCACCATCATTGTGCATGTATGCCATATTCACCTTTTATGGTGATGCGTATCTTTGCTGCCACAAAAACAACCCCAATAAATGTGGAAGTGGAAAGAAAATTACCTGGGTCTGTTATGCCAACCACTAGCAGTTTGCTCAGAACATCAGCCACCACCTGCACAGCTGTCTGGCTGACGTGTGCGTGGCCACTGAGCAGCTGGATGGAAGGCGTCAGAAGGCGGGAGCAGGTACGAGCAGCTTCCATGCGAATTTCCTTATGTTCACTATTCAAGAAATGATCAGCACAGTGACGCACAAACTGAGTGAGCGAGTGACCTAAGAATGGAGGGGGGAAAAAAATAGGAAACAAAGTGAACACAGCTGAGCTAGCTTGCAGAGCTTACACTTACTCAAGAGCCATTGCTTACAATACTTTTATTGCTAAATAAACATTAGCAGGAAGTACCTTTCAACCAATCAGCAGTAGCAGGAAG